>NC_057809.1:349331032-349340074 GCF_018294505.1 Triticum aestivum | reverse complement strand
CGGCGGCGCCCAGCGCCCTGCGCCCATTCCTGGCCGGCGCCGTTCCCCTCGTCGTGGCCACCGGCCTCCCTCGCTCCTCCTCCTCCCCTGAACCCCCACCACCTCGCCCCGGCCTCGCTTCGTCCGCCCCGACGCACCGTCCTAGCCACCCCCCCTTTGCTCGCCGCCGTATGGGCAGCTCCTGCCGGCCCGCGTCGCCGGTGGCGCCCGGCTGCTCCCCCGTCGGCGTTTCCCCTCCGGTGGCCGCCCGGCCTTGCCCCGGTCCTCCTCGCCCCGGCGATTTGGGCGAATGCCCAGTCGGGCGCCACACCCGCTCGCCCGCACCCACACCCGTGGCTCGACCCGAAATGGCCTCTGTGCCACTGACCACAGGGGCCCACGCCCCATAACGTTTTATAAAAAAAAAAGAGAATTAAAAATAAAATTAATAAATAAAAATAAAAATGATTTAATAAAATTATTAATTAATTAATTAATTATCTAATGAATTGATTAAGTTAATTAATCCGGTTTAATTAATTTAATTAACTAGTTAGGTTATTTAAATAGTAAATAAATTAACTAATCTGTAATTAACCTAAACAGAGAATGACAGATGGGTCCCACTGGACCCACACGTCAGGTTGACCAGGTCAATGATCAACGTTGACTGCTGACATCACTCTGATGTCATGCTGACGTCATCATTTACTATTCTGGATAATGTTGGATTAAATAATTAATTAAATTCCAGAAATTAATAAAATCTTTAGAAAATCATATCTTTTAATCCGTAACTCGGATTAAAATATTTTCAACATGAAAGTTGCTCAGAACGACGAGACGAATCCGGATACGCAACCCATTCATCGGCCACACACCCCTAACATATCAAACTCGCAACTTTCCCCCTCCGGCTCCTTTGCCCGAAAACACGGAACACCGGGAATACTTTCCCGGATGATTTCCCCCTTCGCCAGCATCACCTCATACTGCGTTAGGACACACCTAGCACCGCTCTTTGTCATGTGTTGCGTCGTCTTGCTTATGTTTGCACTGTATTTATTGTTTCTTCCCCCTCTTCTCTTCGGTAGACTACGAGACCGACGCTGCTGCTGCCCAGTTCGACTACGGAGTTGACGACCCCTCTCTCTTGCCAGAGCAACCAGGCAAGCCCCCCCCCTTGATCACCAGATATCGCCTATTCTCTTCTATACTGCTTGCATTAGAGTAGTGTAGCCTGTTACTGCTTTCCGTTGATCCTATTCTGATGCATAGCCTGACATTGTTGCTACATCTGTTGATACCTTACCTGCAATCCTAAATGCTTAGTATAGGATGCTAGTTTATCATCATTGGCCCTACATTCTTGTCAGTCTGCCTTGCTATACTATTGGGCCGTGATCACTCGGGAGGTGATCACGAGTATATACTATACATACATACATACTTTACAGATGGTGACTAAAGTCGGGTCAGCTCGAAGAGTACCCGCGAGTGATTCACGGATTGGGGGCTGAAAGGACCTTTGTCCCGACGACCCTCTGTGTGGATCTTTGTGGCGGAGCGACAGGGTAGGTTAAGACCACCTAGGAGAGAGGTGGGCCTGGCCCTGTTCGGCGTTCGCGGATACTTAACACGCTTAACGAGATCTTGGTATTTGATCTGAGTTGGCTACGAGCTTATACGCACTAACCAACTACGTGGGAAAGATATGGGCACTCGGTGTCGTGGTATCAGCCGAAGCACTTCGTGACGCCAGCGACTGAGTGGCGCGCGCCGGATTGGAACGTAAGCCTGCTCTTGTATTAAGGGGGCTAGTTCTGCTTTCGGCCGCGTACGCGACGTGCAGGTGTGCTATGGGCGATGGGCCCAGACCCCTGCGCGCTTAGGTTTAGACCGGCGTGCTGGCCTCTCTGTTGTGCCTAGGTGGGGTTGCGACGTGTTGATCTTCCACGGCCGGGCATGACCCAGGAAAGTGTGTGCGGCCAAATGGGATCAAGCGTGTTGGGTAAGTTGGTGCACCCCTGCAGGGAAGTTAATCTATTCGAATAGCCGTGATCTTCGGTAACAGGACGACTTGGAGTTGTACCTTGACCTTATGATAACTAGAACCGGATACTTAATAAAACACACCCTTCCAAGTTCCACAGACAACCCGGTGATCGCTTTTCTACAGGGCGACGAGAGGAGGATCGCCGGGTAGGGTTATGCTATGCGATGCTACTTGGAGATGCTGCTTGGAGATGCTACTTGAAGATGCTACTTGGAGGACTTCAATCTACTCTCTCCTACATGCTGCAAGACGGAGGCTGCCAGAAGCGTAGTCTTCGACAGGATTAGCTATCCCCCTTTTATTCTGGCATTCTGCAGTTCAATCCACCGATATGGCCCTTTACACATATACCCATGCATATGTAGTGTAGCTCCTTGCTTGCGAGTACTTTGGATGAGTACTCACGGTTGCTTTCTCCCCCCTTTTTCCCCTTTCCTTTCTTTCTGGTCGACGCAACCAGATGCTGGAGTCCAGGAGTCAGACGCCACCGTCGACGACGACCCCTACTACACCGGAGGTGCCTACTACTACGTGCTGCCCGCTGACGACGACCAGGAGTAGTTTGGAGGATCCCAGGCAGGAGGCCTGCGCCTCTTTCGATCTGTATCCCAGTTTGTGCTAGCCTTCTTAAGGCAAACTTGTTTAACTTATGTCTGTACTCAGATATTGTTGCTTCCGCTGACTCGTCTATGATCGAGCACTTGTATTCGAGCCCTCGAGGCCCCTGGCTTGTATTATGATGCTTGTATGACTTATTTATGTTTTAGAGTTGTGTTGTGATATCTTCCCGTGAGTCCCTGATCTTGATCGTACACATTTGCGTGCATGATTAGTGTACGATTGAATCGGGGGCGTCACAAGTTGGTATCAGAGCCGACTGCCTGTAGGAATCCCCCTTCCACACTCCTTGGCCGAAGTCGAGTCTAGTCACTACAAAACTTTTACTAACATGGCTGTGAGCCTTACGGGCCCACGTCGCCATTGGGTGGTACTAGGATCTTTTACTCCTCAACCTTTACTATGGGACTCTGAACTCTTTTCTACTCGGGTTAAACGAATTTACTAACTATCACTAGGATCCCGTGACCCCATTCACCCCAAAGTTGGATAAAGCCATAGTGTTCTTTGGAATAGTATTTTGGACGATTTCCACACTGTCATTGACTCCCTTGAAACATCTTTGTTTTCAGATGGAACCCACGAGGCAGGTCGTCCGCCACACGACGGCCATTGGTGCCTCGGGATCACCTGCCGTGCTAGCTGAGATGATGACCTATCTGGGTTATCGCTGGCACCCTGAGTACACCGTCTTTGAGGAGTACCAGGACTTTAACCAGGAGCAGTACCGAGCCACCGTCCACCTCTACTCTCGGGAGTATGACTCCACTACTGTGCTACACACCGCACATGGTGTTGGGGTGACTATCGATATGGCAGTCCACGATGCTGCTCATGCTGCTCTAACACGTCTTCGTGGAGAGTATCAGGCATTGGACACTTCCCCTTTCAGGCACATTCCTATCGCATCTGACGTTGGTGCGGAGGGATACTACACTGCCGCCTACTCCACCGTCACCCGAGAGCCCTTCCACCATCAGCGCCTGGTTCTGCATGCTGATGGGCTGGACCGAGCTAACAGAGCTCTTCGCCACGAGTTGTACACCACTCGTCAGCACCTTTACAGGGCTCTGACGCTGTTGCACCCCTTTGTCCGGTCTGGACAGCTGCCGCGTTCTGCGATCTACCCAGCCAGGACCGTGATGCCCCACGGTGTCGGATGGCCAGAGGTGGGAGGTTACTCTCCCGCACTTGGTCCTCTTCTGCCACCTAAGCGTCGGGCTCTACACCGGAGTATCCACGGCCCCCAGGCCACTGACGTGGAGGACTATCCGTTGCCTCACTACCAGCTGTCAGGTTACAGCTACCTTCACAGTACCTCCTGGGACTGATGTAGTCTTGCTCATTAGTATTAGATGCATTCGCGAGCCTGCGTGCCGCCTATAATGAATTAGTCTATGTACTGAACTCTGTGTACTGAGCTGTATGTCCGACCCCTTTTGTAAGTTATTCTGACTATCTATGTGGTATCTGTCGTGCTCCTTTCATTATGCATGTTTCATCATGAATGACTCTTGTCTATGCAAATTTCTCAATACTGAACTACCCCTGTTATATATTAACAGGATGGTTAGACCAGCTGGTCGTGGTCATGGTGGCAACTTCCCACCACCGCCTGAGTACATGGCTGGTATGATCCAACAGCTTGAGATGAATCGCCAGTTCATGGAAAACATGATGGCTCAGTTTCCTCGCCCCAATATGAACCAGCATCCAAACACAACAACTCTGCAGGATTTCATACGCCTCAACCCAAGTGTGTACCGCAGCTCAACCCAGCCGCTGGATGCTGATGACTGGCTCCGTGACATCACCTATGAGATGGAGTCTGCTGATGTAGCCCCTGCCAGCTATGTCACTTTTGCTTCCTTCTTCCTGAAGGGACCCGCAGCTCAATGGTGGGACAGCCACAGGCGTACCCTGCCAGTTGGGACAATCATCTCCTAGCCAAACTTTCAGGCTGCCTTCCGTGCCCGCTTCATTCCTCAGGGAATCATGGACAGGAAGAAGCGTGAGTTCCGCAACCTCACACAGGGCAACAAAACTGTGGAAGCTTATCAGCGGGAGTTTCTGGACTTATCCCGCTATGCTGAAGAAGAAATTGCAACTGATGGTCGCAGACAGGAGAAGTTCCGTGAAGGCCTTCAAGCTGACATCAAGCTCGCACTTCTAGTGCATGACTTTGCCGATTTCGCCACCTTGGTGAACAAGGCCGTCAATGTCGAGACTGGTCTGCAAGAACACCAGAGCTCTCAAAGGCGCAACCGTGACACGGGCTCATCTTCGGGCCCGCCCTCGCAGAAGCGTAAGATATGGATCCCGAACAGCATGTACCGTCCAAATGCACCTGCCCCAAGGCAGTCTTATGCTGCACCTCGTCTGCCGGCTGCTCCAACTAGGCAGCCAAGGCTTCCAGCTCCGCCACCCCAAGCTCCTGTTCCCACTCCCAATAATGGCCTGTGCTACAAGTGTGGTCAACCAGGTCACCGAGCTAGGGATTCCATTCAGAATCAGAATCAACTGGCCCTTCCAGCTACTGGCCGTGGAAACAACCAGGCCCGCAACAATAATGCCAAGTCTTATGGCCGTGTTCATGCCAACCACATTGATCTGAATGAAGCTCAAGACCAGCCTGCTACTGTGATGGGTACACTCCTCGTAAATTCAGTACCAGCATCCGTTTTATTTGATACAGGTGCATCGCATTCATTCATGTCAGAAGATTTTGCATACAAGCACGATGTTAAATTTGAGCAGATGAACACTTCGGTAGTGGTAAAAACCCCCGCGGGACAATGTCAGACCTCTATGGTTGGCATTGACGTCCCTGTGGAAATCGAAGGGTTAGAATTTCGTGCCTCGCCCATTATACTAAAGTCGTCTAACATTGACCTCATTCTGGGAATGGATTGGTTAAAGGCGCATACTGCTTCTATCGTTTGCGCCACTAAGACCGTCCATCTGCTACACCCTTCTGATGAAATAATTAGCTACGATGCTCATCTGGTTTGGAATGCCGAGGCCAGACTTTATGCCTTAAACGCATTGAACGCTGCACCACTCGAGGGCATTGAAAACATTCCCGTCGTGCGTGAATTTATAGACGTCTTTCCTGAAGAACTCCCAGGGATTCCCCCTGCTAGAGCTGTCGAATTCGTCATCGACTTGAAACCAGGCACCACTCCTATAGCCAAGCGACCCTACAAGATGCCGCCGCATGAACTCCTTGAGCTTAAGGAGGAAATCGATAAATCTCTTCGAAGTGGTTTCATTCGCCCAAGTTGCTCTCCTTGGGGAGCACCTTCTCTCTTTGTCAAGAAGAAAGATGGGACAAACCGATTGGTCCAAGACTACCGTCCTATAAATCAAGCTACCATTCAGAATAAGTATCCTCTTCCTCGGATCAATGATCTGTATGATCAACTGGCTGGTTCATCAGTGTTCTCTAAACCCGACTTGAGGTTGGGTTACCACCAGATCCGTGTTCGTGAGGAGGATATCCCCAAGACCGCCTTTGTGACTCGTTATGGTTCATACGAGTACACCGTCATGTCTTTCGGCTTAACCAATGCTCCAGCCACCTTCTCTCGCCTGATGAACTATATATTCATGGATTACCTCGACAAGTTCGTCGTGGTTTACCTGGATGATATCCTGATATTTTCCAAGAATGAAGAAGAACATGCTGAACATCTTCGTCTTGTGCTGGAAAAGCTATGAGAGCATCAGCTATATGCCAAGTTCTCCAAGTGTGAATTCTGGCTTCCCGAAGTAACCTATCTCGGGCATGTCATCTCTAAGGATGGTATTGCCGTCAACCCTGAACGAGTTCAGGCTATTCTCGATTGGACTCCTCCGAAGAATGTCAAGCAAGTCAGAAGTTTTCTCGGTCTCACCAGCTATTGCCGTTGATTCGTCGAGAACTTCTCCAAGATTGCCAGGCCTCTGACTAACCTATTGCATAAGGGCGTCAAGTTCCAATGGACAGATAAATGTCAGGAAAGTTTCCAGTCACTCAAAGACAAGTTGACTTCTGCCCCAGTACTAGCTCCTCCTGATACTAAGAAGGACTTCATCATTTACTGCGATGCTTCCCGTCAAGGATTAGGCTGTGTCCTAATGCAAGAGCGCAAAGTGATTGCTTATGCCTCTCGGCAATTGCGCCCTCACGAAGAGAACTACCTAGTTCACGACCTCAAACTTGCTGCTGTCATTCATGCACTGAAACAGTGGCGACATTACCTTCTCGGTAATCGTTGCGAGATCTTCACTGACCACCAAAGTCTGAAGTATCTGTTTACTCAGCCAGACCTGAACCTCCGTCAGTAGAGATGGATGGAGACTGTTGCAGACTTTGACTTGGGTATTTCCTATACACCAGGCAAGGCTAATGTAATGGCTGATGCCTTGAGCCGCAAGTCTTACTGCAACCACCTCCAGGTTCACAAAGTTTAGCCCTCACTCGTTGAAGAATTCAGAAAGCTGAACCTCCATATTGTTCCTCCGGGTGCACTCGCTCCCCCTCCTCCGGAGTTACGCAAGATGAACCTCCATGTTGTTTCCAGGGGTTCTCTCAATACCCTGGTTGCGAAACCAAATCTTGTGGACACCATCAAATGGATACAGAAATGTGACGATGAAGTCGAGAGGATTAAACGTTATCTCGCAGAAGGAAAGCCCTCATTCTTCACTGTGGATGACGCAGGCACCCTATTCTTCAAAGGTCGCCTAGTGATACCGAGTAAGAGGGAAAACCTGAATCTGACTCCAAAAGTTATGAAAGAAGCTCATGATACGCCTTTGTCTATTCATCCCGGTAGCACCAAGATGTACCAAGACATTCGTCAGAGATTCTGGTGGTCTAATATGAAGCGAGACATTGCTCGTTATGTTGCTGAATGTGACGTTTGCTGTCGTATCAAAGCATAACATCAAAGGCCTGCTGGAACTCTACAACCTATCTCTATTCCTGAATGGAAATGGGACCATGTTGAAATGGACTTCGTCACTGGATTTCCCAAATCGCAGAAAGGTAATGATGCTATTCTTGTCGTCATTGACCGGCTTTCTAAAGTTGCACATTTTCTGGCAGTCAAAGAAACGATCACTGCTAGTCAGCTTGCAACGCTCTACATGTCTAGAATTGTTTCACTTCACGGTATTCCACTGGTTATCAGTTCGGACCGTGGCCGCTTATTCACTTCAAGATTCTGGGCAAGTTTTCAAGAAGCTATGGGTACTCACTTATCTTTCAGTACTGCTTTTCATCCTCAGTCACAAGGGCAAGTTGAACGCGTCAACCAAGTTCTCGAAGACATGCTTCGAGCTTGTGTTATTTCCTTCGGCAAGAAATGGGAGGAATCTCTCCCGTATGCTGAGTTCTCTTATAATAATAGCTATCAAGCTAGTCTGAGGATGGCCCCCTTCGAAGTGTTATATGGACGAAAGTGCCGAACCCCTCTGAACTAGTCAGAAACTAGGGAACGTCCACTCTTCGGTCCGGATATTATCCAACATGCCGAAGAACAAGTCCGCATTATTCGCGAGAATCTCAAGACTGCTCAGTCACGTCAGAAGAGTCAGTATGACCGTCATCATAAAGACATGGTCTATCAACCTGGCGAAAAGGCCTATCTTCGCGTTACACCAATGAAGGGTGCTCACCGCTTCGGGATCAAGGGCAAGCTAGCTCCTCGCTATATTGGCCCATTCACTATTCTGGAAAGGCGTGGAGAAGTGGCATATCAACTGGAGCTTCCGTCGAACCTTTCTCAGGTTCACGATGTGTTCCACGTGTCACAACTCCGACGCTGCTTCAAGGACCCAATCCAAGCAGTGGACCATGAAGTGCTCGAATTGCAACAGGACCTCTCCTATAAAGAGCATCCGGTCCGCATTCTCGACCAAGCTAAACGCCGCACACGTCAGAAGGCGATCAAGTTCCTCAAGGTCCAGTGGTCGAATCACTCTGAAGACGAAGCCACCTAGGAACGCGAGGATCGTCTTCGTGATGAATACCCCGCACTGTTTCCTTCTACCCCCTAAATCTCGGGACGAGATTTCTTGTAGTGGAGGAGATTTGTAACGCCCGGATAATCATGCTACAGTAAACTCACGTTGATGGTGCCACGTCACCTCTGTCACTGTAGTTAATCTCAGGTTAATTTAAAACTGTTTTGAAATTCAAATGCAAGTTAATGATAACAATAAAAGTTTCCAAAAATTAAGACTAAAATGTTCGGTGATTGTCAAATATTACAAAGGTAATTGTGGTGAGGTAAACACATTTTTATAAAAGGCCTAAATAGTTTAGAATGATTTAAAACAGAAAGAAAATAGAAAAGAAAACAGAACAAAAAGAAAAAAACAAAAGGAGGAGAAGCCCCCCC
>NC_057809.1:349307839-349330187 GCF_018294505.1 Triticum aestivum | reverse complement strand
GTGCCGCCCGGCCCCGCTCTCCGGCATCGATGCCGCCGTCGCTCGGGTCCGCCCCGGCGGCGCCCAGCGCCCTGCGCCCATTCCTGGCCGGCGCCGTTCCCCTCGCCGTGGCCACCGGCCTCCCTCCCTCCTCCTCCTCCCCTGAACCCCCACCACCTCGCCCCGGCCTCGCTTCGTCCGCCCCGACGCACCGTCCTGGCCACCCCCCCTTTGCTCGCCGCCGTATGGGCAGCTCCTGCCGGCCCGCGTCGCCGGTGGCGCTCGGCTGCTCCCCCGTCGGCGTTTCCCCTCCGGTGGCCGCCCCGCCTTGCCCCGGTCCTCCTCGCCCCGGCGATTTGGGCGAATGCCCAGTCGGGCGCCACACCCGCTCGCCCGCACCCACACCCGTGGCCCGACCCGAAATGGCCTCTGTGCCACTGACCACAGGGGCCCACGCCCCATAACGTTTTATAAAAAAAAGAGAATTAAAAATAAAATTAATAAATAAAAATAAAAATGATTTAATAAAATTATTAATTAATTGATTAATTATCTAATGAATTAATTAAGTTAATTAATCCGGTTTAATTAATTTAATTAACTAGTTAGGTTATTTAAATAGTAATTAAATTAACTAATCTGTAATTAACCTAAACAGAGAATGACAGATGGGTCCCACTGGACCCACACGTCAGGTTGACCAGGTCAATGGTCAACGTTGACTGCTGACATCACTCTGATGTCATGCTGACGTCATCATTTACTATTCTGGATAATGTTGGATTAAATAATTAATTAAATTCTAGAAATTAATAAAATCTTTAGAAAATCATATCTTTTAATCCGTAACTCGGATTAAAATATTTTCAACATGAAAGTTGCTCAGAACGACGAGACAAATCCGGTTACGCAACCCGTTCGTCCGCCACACACCCCTAACATATCAAACTCGCAACTTTCCCCCTCCGGCTCCTCTGCCCGAAAACACGGAACACCGGGAATACTTTCCCGGATGATTTCCCCCTTCGCCAGCATCACCTCATACTGCGTTAGGACACACCTAGCACCGCTCTTTGTCATGTCTTGCGTCGTCTTGCTTATGTTTGCACTGTATTTATTGTTTCTTCCCCCTCTTCTCTTCGGTAGACTACGAGACCGACGCTGCTGCTGCCCAGTTCGACTACGGAGTTGACGACCCCTCTCTCTTGCCAGAGCAACCAGGCAAGCCCCCCCCCCTGATCACCAGATATCGCCTATTCTCTTCTATACTGCTTGCATTAGAGTAGTGTAGCCTGTTACTGCTTTCCGTTGATCCTATTCTGATGCATAGCCTGACATTGTTGCTACATCTGTTGATACCTTACCTGCAATCCTAAATGCTTAGTATAGGATGCTAGTTTATCATCATTGGCCCTACATTCTTGTCAGTCTGCCTTGCTATACTATTGGGCCGTGATCACTCGGGAGGTGATCACGGGTATATACTATACATACATACATACTTTACAGATGGTGACTAAAGTCGGGTCAGCTCGAAGAGTACCCGCGAGTGATTCACGGATTGGGGGCTGAAAGGACCTTTGTCCCGACGGCCCTCTGTGTGGATCTTTGTGGCGGAGCGACAAGGCAGGTTAAGACCGCCTAGGAGAGAGGTGGGCCTGGCCCTGTTCGGCGTTCGTGGATACTTAACACGCTTAACGAGATCTTAGTATTTGATCTGAGTTGGCTACGAGCCTATACGCACTAACCAACTACGTGGGAAAGATATGGGCACTCGGCGTCGTGGTATCAGCCGAAGCACTTCGTGACGCCAGCGACTGAGTGGCGCGCGCCGGATTGGAACGTAAGCCTGCTCTTGTATTAAGGGGGCTAGTTCTGCTTTCGGCCGCGTACGCAACGTGCAGGTGTGCTATGGGCGATGGGCCCAGACCCCTGCGCGCTTAGGTTTAGACCGGCGTGCTGGCCTCTCTGTTGTGCCTAGGTGGGGCTGCGACGTGTTGATCTTCCGCGGCCGGGCATGACCCAGGAAAGTGTGTGCAGCCAAATGGGATCAAGCGTGTTGGGTAAGTTGGTGCACCCCTGCAGGGAAGTTAATCTATTCGAATAGCCGTGATCTTCGGTAATAGGACGACTTGGAGTTGTACCTTGACCTTATGACAACTAGAACCGGATACTTAATAAAACACACCCTTCCAAGTTCCACAGACAACCCGGTGATCGCTTTTCTACAGGGAGACGAGAGGAGGATCGCCGGGTAGGGTTATGCTATGCGATGCTACTTGGAGATGCTGCTTGGAGATGCTACTTGAAGATGCTACTTGGAGGACTTCAATCTACTCTCTCCTACATGCTGCAAGACGGAGGCTGCCAGAAGCGTAGTCCTCGACAGGATTAGCTATCCCCCTTTTATTCTGGCATTCTGCAGTTCAGTCCACCGATATGGCCCTTTACACATATACCCATGCATATGTAGTGTAGCTCCTTGCTTGCGAGTACTTTCGATGAGTACTCACGGTTGCTTTCTCCCCCCTTTTTTCCCCTTTCCTTTCTTTCTGGTCGATGCAACCAGATGCTGGAGTCCAGGAGTCAGACGCCACCGTCGACGACGACCCCTACTACACCGGAGGTGCCTACTACTACGTGCTGCCCGCTGACGACGACCAGGAGTAGTTTGGAGGATCCCAGGCAGGAGGCCTGCGCCTCTTTCGATCTGTATCCCAGTTTGTGCTAGCCTTCTTAAGGCAAACTTGTTTAACTTATGTCTGTACTTAGATATTGTTGCTTCCGCTGACTCGTCTATGATCGAGCACTTGTATTCGAGCCCTCGAGGCCCCTGGCTTGTATTATGATGCTTGTATGACTTATTTATGTTTTAGAGTTGTGTTGTGATATCTTCCCGTGAGTCCCTGATCTTGATCGTACACATTTGCGTGCATGATTAGTGTACGATTGAATCGGGGGCGTCACAACATGGCAATATGGGAGGCATGATATAGCAAGTGGTAGGTAGCACAGCATAGCAATAGAGCGAACAACTAGCAAGCAAAGATAGAAGTGATTTCGATGGGTATGGTCATCTTGCCTACAAAGTTCTCAGAGTTGTCGAAAGCTTGATTCTCGATAGCGTACTCAACAGGTTCCTCGGTCACGTACTCATCTCCCGGCTCTACCCAAAGCAGGAACACAATCAAAGGACCAACAATCAATCACGGTGCAATGCACAAGCAACATGATGCAATATATGGCATGATATGCGAGATGTGATATGCAATGCATATGCGCGCTCCAGAAGGAAAAGAAAGATCAAGGCATCAAATTGGCAAACCAAGTATGCCTCTGGAAAGATGAGATGATTTCGATTGAAATCGATATAAAGATCACTGGAAACGAATGCACGGTTTGCAAATGGCAAGCAAAACAAGGATGGTGCAAAACTGTAATTAACAGCACGAGGCTACTTAGCATGCAACAAGAAACTAAGCTGCACTCCAACATAACAAGAAAGCATATGGTAGTGAAGTACACAAGATGCTTGACAAAACATGAACACTGAGCTACGGCTAAATCACGCAAGAGCAGGTTCAAACAAGCATGGCAAAAGTGCAAAAGATATCAGCTTCACAGACTTAGTGAAAATACTAACATGTCAAAAACAACATCAGGAAGCACTATTTAGAGCAAGCAAACAACATGCTACAGGAACATATCATAGAAAAAAAGTCATGGCATGAATCTACTAAAATCATAGATAAAAAGTCCCTTACTGATCATGAGCCAAAAAGTCACAGAAGATACGATGGCACCCATGTAAACATAGCAAGTTTTATTAACAGTTTCAAACTTTGCAGAAAAACAGAGCATGTCATAAATAGAATTATGATAGCAACTTTACGAGCTCAAACCACTCACCACAAAGCATTGCATGAGAATCTAAGCATATCAACAGCAAGATAACATGTTCACGAAGCTAACCATGGCAAGAACAAGTTCACGAGATTCATGGATCACTACCAACAACCATGGAAATATTGACTAACATGTTAACATTCGGTCAAGAACATTTTATAGCACACTTGTAAAGATGTCATGATGTAGTTCACAACACATGTAGACCTCAAACTCATACGATGCACACATCAAATGTGACAAAAATGACAAATCACCATGATATGATAAGTAATAGTAGTTAACATTTTATAGCACACTTGCATCAATAAAAATGGCATCATAACAGATAGTAACATGTATGGAAATGCTTCTAACATGAAGAGCTCGACGAGACGAACATTCACATATCAAGATCATAACATTCGGACACTCATGCACAAAGTAACGACCACTCAAACATGCTGACATAGTGCAGATTTTTAGGGACTTAGCCAAAATCGCAGACAACACAAATGAACGCATGATACTATCCTACGCCCAGGGCGTCGGATAGAGCAACGGGGCAGGCTGGGGGATTCTCACCTAGCGGCCCGAGGCACAGGGCAGTGGAGAGGGCTGGCGACGCTGTGGGTCGGCTGCGCGTGTGTTCGCACACGGGGACGACGACGGAGGCCGCGACGGTGAGGAAGTCCGGAGGGCGCGACGCGAGGGATTCCGGCGACGGGCGCGGTGGAGCTCGATGGGAACGGATAGTTCCGGGCGTGGGGGTCCCGGATCCGGCGAAGGTAGAGGGCGAGGAGGCCGGCGACGAGCTCGACGACGGCGGCCTGGCTAACTCTGGCGACGGGGGCCAGCGACCCTGTGCGAGAGAGAGAGACGGGGTCAGGGAGAGAGAGAGGAGGAAGCCGGACGGTGACGGTGCGTGGCTCACCAGCGAATCCGACGAGGGAGGCGGGGCACAGACATCGAGCTCGCGGCCAGGTGGTCACCAACGGGGTGCTCCGGCGATGCGGCGAGCCCCGGCGAGCGGGCGCGGGCGACGGCGCGCTCGGGCCCAGATGGGCTCGGGTGGGCTAGAGATGGGCTTGGCGGGCCCGCATGGTGGGAGGCGGCGGTGGCACTGTGGAGGCGCGGATTTTGAGGCGTTTAGTGTTAGGGTTGGAGTTTGCCTCAGATTTGGACGGGGGAGACTAATTTATAGGTAGAGGGAGTTTGGAGTGTCCAAATAAGGTGCGGTTTTCGCCCACACGATCGTGATCCGACGACGGAGGACATGGAGATGGTTTAGATGGGTTATTGGTCTGTAACACACCAGAGGCTTTTGCGGTTACCCGGTTAACCGTTGGAGCATCAAACGGCCTCCAAATGGAATGAAATTTGACAGGCGGTCTACCGGTGATGTACGAAGGCCACTTGGCAAATCTCGGTCCATTCCGAGAACGTTTAACACCCGATCACGAAAAGAGACAAGAGGGGTGCGCCGATGCATGTGGGAGTGTCGGATTGCAAAACGGGCAACAGGGAAAATGCTCGGATGCATGAGATGAACACGAATGCAAATGCGATGCACATGATGACATGATATGAAATGCATGAAATGAACAAAAAGAAAAATGAAGACAAAAACCCTACCACGAAGGGAATCTCATAACTTAAAGCCAAAAATGGCAAGAGTCGGAGTTACAAATATGGCAAGTTACATCCGGGGTGTTACAGATGATCATCACACTTTTATTTACTTACAACTCAAAGATTACAACTCAATACTTAGAAAAAAAATGACTCTATGTGAATGCCTCCGGCGGTGTACCGGGATATGCAATGAATCAAGAGTGACATGTATGAAAGAATTATGAACGGCGGCTTTGCCACAAATACAATCTCAACTACATGATCATGCAAAGCAATATGACAAAGATGAAGTGTGTCATAATAACGGAACGGTGGAAAGTTGCATGGCAATATATCTCGGAATGTCTATGGAAATGCCATAATAGGTAGGTATGGTGGCTGTTTTGGGGAAGGTATATGGTGGGTTTATGGTACCGGCGAAAGTTGCGCGGTACTAGAGAGGCTAGCAATGGTGGAAGGGTGAGAGTGCGTATAATCCATGGACTCAACATTAGTCATAAGAACTCACATACTTATTGCAAAAATTTATTAGTTATCGAAACAAAATACTATGTGCATGCTCCTAGGGGGGTAGATTGGTAGGAAAAGACCATCGCTCGTCCCCGACTGCCACTCATAAGGAAGACAATCAATAAATAAATCATGCTCCGACTTCATCACATAACGGTTCACCATACGTGCATGCTACGGGAATCACAAACTTTAGAACAAGTATTTCTCACATTCACAACTACTCAACTAGCATTACTCTAATATCACCATCTTCATATCTCAAAACAATCATCAAGTATCAAACTTCTCATAGTATTCAATGCACTTTTTATGATAGTTTTTATTATACCCATCTTGGATGCCTATCATATTAGGACTAGTTTTATAACCAAAGAAAATTACCATGTTGTTCCAAAGGACTCTCAAAATAATATAAGTGAAGCATGAGAGATCAATAATTTCTATAAAATAAAACGTCCACCGTGCTCCAAAAGATATAAGTGAAGCACTAGAGCAAAATTATCTAGCTCAAAAGATATAAGTGAAGCACATAGAGTATTCTAATAAATTCCAATTCATGTGTGTCCCTCCCAAAAGGTTTGTACAGCAAGGATGATTGTGTCAAACTAAAAAGGAAAGACTCAAATCATACAAGACCCTCCAAGCAAAACACATATCATGTGGTGAATAAAATATAGCCTCAATTAAAGTTACCGATAGAAGAAGACAAAAAAGGGGATGCCTTCCGTGGCATCCCCAAGCTTAGGCTTTTGGTTGTCCTTGAATTTTACCTTGGGGTGCCTTGGGAATCCCCAATATTAGGCTCTTGCCACTCCTTATTCCATAATCCATCAAATCTTTACCCAAAACTTGAAAACTTCACAACACAAAACTTAAACAAAAAATCTCATGAGCTCCGTTAGTATAAGAAAACAAACCACCACTTAAGGTACTGTAATGAACTCATTCTTTATTTATATTGGTGATAAACCTACTGTATTCCAACTTCTCTATGGTTCATAACCTCCGATACTAGCCATAGATTCATCAAAATAAGCAAACAACACGCCAAAAATAGAATCTGCCAAAAACAGAACAGTCTGTAGTAATCTGTAGGTTTCGAATACTTCGGTAACCCCAAAAATTCTAAAATAAATTTCTGGACATGTGATTTATCTATTAATCATATTCAAAAATAATTAACTTAATTACACTCTCCAATAAAAAAGGGCAGCAAATCTCGTGAGCGCTAAAGTTTGTTTTTTACAGCAAGATCGCAAAGACTTTCCCCAAGTCTTCCCAAAGGTTCTACTTGGCACAAACACTAATTAAAAGCATAAAACCACATCTAAACAGAGGCTAGATGAATTATTTATAACTAAACAGAACCAAAAAGCAATACACAAAAATAAAATTGGGTTTCCTCCCAACAAGCGCTATCGTTTAACGCCCCTAGCTAGGCATAAAAGCAAGAATAGATCTAGGTATTATCATCTTTGGTATGCAATCCATAAGTGGCACTCATAATAGATTCATAAGGTAATTTAATTTAATTTCTAGGAAAGTGTTCCATGCATTTCCTTAACAGAAATTGGAATCTAATATTCCCTTCTTTCATATCAATAATTGCACCAATAGTTCTAAGGAAAGGCCTACCAAGCATAATGGGACATGTAGGATTGCAATCTATATCAAGAACAATGAAATCTACGGGCACATAATTCTTATTTGCAACAATAGGAACATCATTAATTCTTCCCATAGGTTTCTTAATAGTGGAGTCCGCGAGGTGCAAATTTAAAGAACAATCATCAAATTCACAGAAACCTAACACATCACACAAAGTTTTTGGGATTGTGAAAACGCTAGCACCCAAATCACATAAAGCATAGCATTCATGATCTTTAATTTTAATTTTAATAGTGGGTTCCCACTCACCATAAATTTTTCTAGGGATAGAAACTTCAAATTCAAGCTTTTCTTCATAAGATTGTATTAAAGCATCAACGATATGTTTAGTAAAAGCTTTATTTTGATTATAAGCATGCGGAGAATTTAGCACGGATTGCAACAAGGAAATACAATCTATTAAAGAACAATTATCATAATAAAATTCCTTGAAATCCAAAATAGTGGGTTCATTGCTATGTAAACTTTTGACCTCTCCAATCCCACTTTTACCAATTTTAGCATTAAAATCTGAAAGCTCCGAATCATTGGGACGCCTTTTAACTAAAGTTGACTCGTCTCTAGTCCCATCATTATCAAGATTCATATTGAAAAAAAAGATTTAATAGAGGATACATCAATTACTTTTAGATCTTCATCCTTATTCTCATGAAAACTAGAAGAACACGCTTTCACAAAGCAATCTTTTTTAGCACGCATCCTAGCGGTTCTTTCTTTTCACTCATCGATGGAAATTCTCACGGCTTTGAGGGACTCATTGATATCATGCTTAGGTGGAATAGATCTAAGTCCAAAAGAATCAACATCAAGAGAAATTCTATCCACGTTCCTAGCCAACTCATCAATCTTAGACAGTTTTTCTTCAATCAAAGCATTGAAACTCTTTTGTGAACTAATAAATTCTTTAATATTAGATTCAAAATCAGACGGCATCTTATTATAATTTCTATAAGAATTGTTGTAGGAATTACCATAATTATTAGAGCAATTACTAGGAAAAGGCCTAGAATTAATATTACCTCTATACGCGTTATTACCAAAATTGTTCCTACCAACAAAATTCACATCCATAGATTCGTTATTATTCTCAATCAAAGTAGACAAAGGCATATCATTAGGATCAGAAGAAACAATCTTATTAGCAAACAATGTCATAAGTTCATCCATCTTTCCTTTCAAACATTAATTTCTTCTATTGCATGCACCTTTTTACTAGTAGATCTTTCAGTGTGCCATTGAGAATAATTAACCATAATATTATCTAGGAGCTTAGTAGCTTCCCCTAAAGTGATTTCCATAAAAGTGCCTCCCGTGGCCGAATCTAAAAGATTTCTAGAAGCAAAATTCAATCCGGCATAAATTTTTTGTATAATCATCCAAAGATTCAAACCATGTGTAGGGCAATTACGTATCATTAAATTTGCCCTCTCCCAAGCTTGTGCAACATGTTCATGATCAAGTTGCTTAAAATTCATAATATCGGTTCTAAGAGAGATGATCTTAGCGGGAGGAAAATACTTAGAGATAAAAGCTTCTTTGCACTTATTCCATGAATCGATACTATTTTTAGGCAAAGACGAAAACCAAGTTTTAGCACGATCTCTAAGCGAAAAAAGGAATAGCTTCAATTTAACAATATCATTATCGACATCTTTCTTCTTTTGCATATCACACAGATCAACAAAGCTATTCAGATGGGTAGCAGCATCTTCACTAGGAAGGCCGGAAAATGGATCTTTCATGACAAGATTCGGCATCGGTAAGGGGAGCAATCGGAGTGCTAATAAAATCATTATTGTTGGTATTAGAAAAGTCACACAATTTAGTATTATCTTGAGCCATCATGGCAAACAATCCAACGCACAAGCACACAAGAAGCAAGTGAAAAGAGACGAACGAGAAAAGAGAAGGGGAATGGAAAAAGAGGGAGAATAAGATGGCAAGGGTGAAGTGGGGGAGAGGAAAATGAGAGGCAAAAGGCAAATAATGTAATGCGAGGGATAAGAGTTTGTGATGGGTACTTGGTATGTCTTGACTTGTGCGTAGATCTCCCGGGCAACGGCGCCAGAAATCCTTCTTGCTACCTCTTGAGCACTGCGTTGGTTTTCCCTTGAAGAGGAAAGGGTGATGCAACAAAGTAGCGTAAGTATTTCCCTCAGTTTTTGAGAACCAAGGTATCAATCCAATAGGAGACTACACGCAAGTCCCTCGTACCTACACAAACAAATAAGAACCTCGCAACCAACGCGATAAAGGGGTTGTCAATCCCTTCATGGTCACTTACGAGAGTGAGATCTGATAGAGATAATAATAATAAGATAAATAGTTTTGGTATTTTTATGATATAGATTGAAAGTAAAGGTTGCAAAGTAAAATAGATTGGAAACTTATATGATAAAAGATAGACCCGGGGGCCATAGGTTTCACTAGTGGCTTCTCTCAAGATAGCATAAGTATTACGGTGGGTAAACAAATTACTGTCGAGCAATTGATAGAAAAGTGCATAATCATGAGAGTATCGAGGCATGATCATGTATATAGGCAACACGTCCGTGACAAGTATACCCAAACGATTCTCCTGTTGGGAAACGTAGTAATTTCAAAATTTTCCTACGCACACGCAAGATCATGGTGATGCACAGCAACGAGAGGGGAGAGTGTTGTCTACGTACCCACGCAGACCGACTGCGGAAGCGTTGACACAACGTAGAGGAAGTAGTCGTACATCTTCCCGATCCGACCGATCCAAGCACCGTTACTCCGGCACCTCCGAGTTCTTAGCACACGTACAGCTCGATGACGATCCCCGGGCTCCGATCAAGCAAAGCGTCGGGGAGGAGTTCCGTCAGCACGACGGCGTGGTGACGATCTTGATGTTCTACCGTCGCAGGGCTTCGCCTAAGCACTGCTACAATATAATCAAGGTGGAATATGGTGGCAGGGGGCACCGCACACGGCTAAGGAACGATCTCCATGATCAACTTGTGTGTCTAGGGGTGTCCCCTGCCTCCGTATATAAAGGAGCCAAGGGGAGGGACCCGGCCGGCCAAGGAGGGCGCGCCAAGGGAGTCCTACTCCCTTTGGGAGTAGTATTCCTCCCCCAATCCTAGTTGGACTAGGATTCGCTGAGGGGGAAGAGAGAGGGGGCGCCGGCCACCTCTCCTTGTCCTAATAGGACTAGGGGAGGGGGGAGGCGCGCGGCCCATCTTGGGCTGCCCCTTCTCCTTTCCACTAAAGCCCATTAAGGCCCATACAGCTCCCAGGGGGTTCCGGTAACCTCCTGGTACTCCGGTAAAATACCGATTTCACCCGGAACACTTCTGATATCCAAACATAGGCTTCCAATATATCAATCTTTATGTCTCGACCATTTCGAGACTCCTCGTCATGTCCGTGATCACATCCGGGACTCCAAACTAACTTCGGTACATCAAAATGCATAAACTCATAATAACTGTCATTGTAACGTTAAGCGTGCGGACCCTACGGTTCGAGAATAATGCAGACATGACTGAGACACATCTCCGGTCAATAACCAATAGCGGGACCTGGATTCCCATATTGGCTCCTACATATTCTACGAAGATCTTTATCGGTCAGACTTCATAACAACATACGTTGTTCCCTTTGTCATCGGTATGTTACTTGCCCGAGATTCGATCGTCGGTATCCAATACCTAGTTCAATCTCATTACCGGCAAGTCTCTTTACTCGTTCCGTAATACATCATCTTGCAACTAACTCATTGGTTGCAATGCTTGCAAGGCTTATGTGATGTGCATTACCGAGAGGGCCCAGAGATACCTCTCCGACAATCGGAGTGACAAATCCTAATCTCGAAATACGCCAACCCAACATCTACCTTTGGAGACACCTGTAGAGCTCCTTTATAATCACCCAGTTACGTTGTGACGTTTGGTAGCACACAAAGTGTTCCTCCGGTAAACGGGAGTTGCATAATCTCATAGTCATAGGAACATGTATAAGTCATGAAGAAAGCAATAGCAACATACTAAATGATCGGGTGCTAAGCTAATGAAATGGGCCATGTCAATCAGATCATTCAACTAATGATGTGACCTCGTTAATCAAATAACAACACCTTGTTCATGGTTAGGAAACATAACCATCTTTGATTAACGAGCTAGTCAAGTAGAGGCATACTAGTGACACTAAGTTTGTCTATGTATTCACACATGTATTATGTTTCCGATTAATACAATTCTAGCATGAATAATAAACATTTATCATGATATAAGGAAATAAATAATAACTTTATTATTGCCTCTAGGGCATATTTCCTTCAGTCTCCCACTTGCACTAGAGTCAATAATCTAGATTACACAGTAATGATTCTAACACCCATGGAGCCTTGGTGCTGATCATGTTTTGCTCGTGGAACAGGCTTAGTCAACAGGTCTGCAACATTCAGATCCGTATGTATCTTGCAAATCTCTATGTCTCCCACCTGGACTAGATCCCGGATGGAATTGAAGCGTCTCTTGATGTGCTTGGTCCTCTTGTGAAATCTGGATTCCTTTGCCAAGGCAATTGCACCAGTATTGTCACAAAAGATTTTCATTGGACCCGATGCACTAGGTATGACACCTAGATCGGATATGAACTCCTTCATCCAGACTCCTTCGTTCACTGCTTCCGAAGCAGCTATGTACTCCGCTTCACATGTAGATCCCGCTACGACGCTTTGTTTAGAACTGCACCAACTGACAGCTCCACCATTTAATGTAAACACGTATCCGGTTTGCGATTTAGAATCATCCAGATTAGTGTCAAAGCTTGCATCAACGTAACCTTTTATGGTGAGCTCTTTGTCACCTCCATATATGAGAAACATATCCTTAGTCCTTTTCAGGTATTTCAGGATGTTCTTGACCACTGTCCAGTGATCCACTCTTGGATTACTTTGGTACCTCCCTGCTAAACTTATAGCAAGGCACACATCAGGTCTGGTACACAGCATTGCATACATGATAGAGCCTATGGCTGAAGCATAGGGAACATCTTTCATTTTCTCTCTATCTTCTGCAGTGGTCGGGCATTGAGTCTGACTCAACTTCACACCTTGTAACATAGGCAAGAACCCTTTCTTTGCTTGATCCATTTTGAACTTCTTCAAAATCTTGTCAAGGTATGTGCTTTGTGAAAGTCCAATTAAGCGTCTTGATATATCTCTATAGATCTTTATGCCTAATATGTAAGCAGCTTCACCAAGGTCTTTCATTGAAAAACTCTTATTCAAGTATCCCTTTATGCTATCCAGAAATTCTATATCATTTCCAATCAGTAATATGTCATCCACATATAATATCAGAAATGCTACAGAGCTCCCACTAACTTTGTTGTAAATACAGGCTTCACTGAAAGTCTGTATAAAACCAAATGCTTTGATCACACTATCAAAGCGTTTATTCCAACTCCGAGAGGCTTGCACCAGTCCATAAATGGATCGCTGGAGCTTGCACACTTTGTTAGCTCCCTTTGGATTAACAAAACCTTCTGGTTGCATCATATACAACTCTTTTTCCAGAAATCCATTCAGGAATGCAGTTTTGACATCCATCTGCCAAATTTCATAATCATAAAATGCGGCAATTGCTAAAATGATTCGGACAGACTTAAGCATCGCTACGGGTGAGAAGGTCTCATCGTAGTTAACCCCTTGAACTTGTCGAAAACCTTTTGCGACAAGTCGAGCTTTGTAGACAGTAACATTACCATCAGTGTCAGTCTTCTTCTTGAAGATCCATTTATTCTCAATTGCTTGCCGATCATCGGGCAAGTCAACCAAAGTCCATACTT
Organism: Triticum aestivum; assembly: GCF_018294505.1. Taxonomy (NCBI): domain Eukaryota; kingdom Viridiplantae; phylum Streptophyta; class Magnoliopsida; order Poales; family Poaceae; genus Triticum; species Triticum aestivum. Next base: position 349,316,687 of record NC_057809.1, on the reverse strand, counting down.
TGTTCTCATACATGGATCCCATCTCAGATTTCATGGCTTCAAGCCACTTTGCGGAATCTGGGCTCACCATCGCTTCTTCATAGTTCGTAGGTTCATCATGATCTAGCAGCATGATTTCCAGAACAGGATTACCGTACCACTCTGGTGCGGATCTCGCTCTAGTTGATCTACGAGGTTCAGTAGTATCTTGTCCTGAAGTTTCATGATCATCATCATTAGCTTCCTCACTAGTTGGTATAGGTGTCGCAGAAATAGTTTTCTGTGATGTACTAATTTCCAATAAGGGAGCAGGTACAGTTACCTCGTCAAGTTCTACTTTCCTCCCACTCACTTCTTTCGAGAGAAACTCCTTCTCTAGAAAGGATCCATTCTTAGCAACGAATGTCTTGCCTTCGGATCTGTGATAGAAGGTGTACCCAACAGTCTCCTTTGGGTATCCTATGAAGACACATTTCTCCGATTTGGGTTCGAGCTTATCAGGTTGAAGCTTTTTCACATAAGCATCGTAGCCCCAAACTTTAAGAAACGACAACTTTGGTTTCTTGCCAAACCACAGTTCATAAGGTGTCGTCTCAACGGATTTTGATGGTGCCCTATTTAACGTGAATGCGGCCGTCTCTAAAGCATAACCCCAAGACGGTAGCGGTAAATCAGTAAGAGACATCATAGATCGCACCATATCTAGTAAAGTACGATTACGACGTTCGGAAACACCATTGCGCTGTGGTGTTCCGGGTGGCATGAGTTGTGAAACTATTCCACAATTTTCAAATGTACACCAAACTCGTAACTCAAATATTCTCCTCCACGATCAGATCGTAGAAACTTTATTTTCTTGTTACGATGATTTTCAACTTCACTCTAAAATTCTTTGAACTTTTCAAATGTTTCAGACTTATGTTTCATTAAGTAGATATACCCATATCTGCTTAAGTCATCTGTGAAGGTGAGAAAATAACGATATCCGCCATGAGCCTCAATATTCATCAGACCACATACATCTGTATGTATGATCTCCAACAAATCTGTTGCTCTCTCCATAGTACCGGAGAATGGTTTTTTAGTCATCTTGCCCATGAGGCACGGTTCGCAAGTACCAAGTGATTCATAATCAAGTGGTTCCAAAAGTCCATCAGTATGGAGTTTCTTCATGCGCTTTATACCGATATGACCTAAACGGCAGTGCCACAAATAAGTTGCACTGTCATTATCAACTCTGCATCTTTTGGCTTCAACATTATGAATATGTGTGTTACTACTATCGAGATTCATCAAAAATAGACCACTCCTCAAAGGTGCATGACCATAAAAGATATTACTCATATAAATAGAACAACCATTATTCTCTGATTTAAATGAATAACCGTATTGCATCAAACAAGATCCAGATATAATGTTCATGCTCAACGCTGGCACCAAATAACAATTATTTAGGTCTAATATTAATCCCGAAGGTAGATGTAGAGGTAGCGTGCCGACCGCAATCACATCGACTTTGGAACCGTTTCCCACGCGCAGCGTCACCTCGTCCTTCGCCAGTGTTCGCTTAATCCGTAGTCCCTGTTTCGAGTTGCAAATATTAGCAACAGAACCAGTATCGAATACCCAGGTGCTATTGCGAGCTCTAGTAAGGTACACATCAATAACATGTATATCACATATACCTTTGTTCACCTTGCCATCCTTCTTATCCGCCAAATACTTGGGGCAGTTCCGCTTCCAGTGACCAGTCTGCTTGCAGTAGAAGCACTCAGTTTCAGGCTTAGGTCCAGACTTGGGTTTCTTCTCCTGAGCAGCAACTATCTTGCCGTTCTTCTTGAAGTTCCCCTTCTTCTTCCCTTTGCCCTTTTTCTTGAAACTAGTGGTCTTGTTAACCATCAACACTTGATGCTCCTTCTTGATTTCTACCTCCACAGCTTTCAGCATTGCGAAGAGCTCGGGAATAGTCTTGTTCATCCCTTGCATATTATAGTTCATCACGAAGCTCTTGTAACTTGGTGGCAGTGATTAGAGAATTATGTCAATGACGCAATCATCTGGAAGATTAACTCCCATCTGAATCAAGTGATTATTATACCCAGACATTTTGAGTATATGCTCACTGACAGAACTGTTCTCCTCCATCTTGCAGCTATAGAACTTATTGGAGACTTCATATCTCTCAATCCGGGCATTTGCTTGAAATATTAACTTCAACTCCTGGAACATCTCATATGCTCCATGACGTTCAAAACGTCGTTGAAGTCCCGATTCTAAGCCGTAAAGCATGGCAAACTGAACTATCGAGTAGTCATCAGCTTTGCTTTGCCAGACGTTCATAACATCTGGTGTTGCTCCAGTAGCAGGCCTGGCACCCAGCGGTGCTTCCAGGACGTAATTCTTTTGAGCAGTAATGAGGATAATCCTCAAGTTACGGACCCAGTCCGTGTAATTGCTACCATCATCTTTCAACTTTGCTTTCTCAAGGAACGCATTAAAATTCAACGGAACAACAGCACGAGCCATCTATCTACAATCAACATAAACAAGCAAGATACTATCAGGTACTAAGTTCATGATAAGTTTAAGTTCAATTAATCAAATTACTTAAGAACTCCCACTTAGATAGACATCCCTCTAATCCTCTAAGTGATCACGTGATCCAAATCAACTAAACCATAACCGATCATCACGTGAGATGGAGTAGTTTTCAATGGTGAACATCGTTATGTTGATCATATCTACTATATGATTCACGCTCGACCTTTCGGTCTCTGTGTTCCGAGGCCATATCTGCATATGCTAGGATCGTCAAGTTTAACCTGAGTATTCTGCGTGTGCAAAACTGGCTTGCACCCGTTGTAGATGGACGTAGAGCTTATCACACCCGATCATCACATGGTGTCTGGGCACGACGAACTTTGGCAACGGTGCATACTCAGGGAGAACACTTCTTGATAATTTAGTGACAGATCATCTTATAATGCTACCGTCAATCAAAGCAAGATAAGATGCATAAAAAGATAAACATCACATGCAATCAATATAAGTGATATGATATGGCCATCATCATCTTGTGCTTGTGATCTCCATCTCCTGAGCACCGTCATGATCACCATCATCACCGGCGCGACACCTTGATTTCCATCGTAGCATCGTTGTCGTCTCGCCAATCTTATGCTTCCACGACTATCGCTACCGCTTAGTGATAAAGTAAAGCATTACATCACGATTGCATTGCATATAATAAAGCGACAACCATATGGCTCCTGCCAGTTGCCGATAACTCGGTTACAAAACATGATCATCTCATACAATAAAATTCATCATCATGCCTTGACCATATCACATCACAACATGCCCTGCAAAAACAAGTTAGACGTCCTCTACTTTGTTGTTGCAAGTTTTACGTGGCTGCTACAGGCTTAAGCAAGAACCAATCTCACCTACGCATCAAAACCACAACGATAGTTTGTCAAATAGACTCCATTTTAACCTTCACAAGGACTGGGCATAGCCACATGTCGTGGTTCTAAGCCTGACAGTAGAGTGGGGGGTAGGTATGGAGAGGCAAGGTCCTAGCTATGGAGAGGTTGTAAGCACAAAGGATGTACGAGTTCAGGCCCTTCTCGGAAGAAGTAACAGCCCTACGTCTCGGAGCCCGGAGGCGGTCGAGTGGATTATGAATGTACGGATTACAAGGTGCCGAACCCTTCTGCCTGTGGAGGGGGGTGGCTTATATAGAGTGCGCCAGGACCCCAGCCAGCCCACGCAGGAGAGGGTTTAAGGTGAGTTAAGTCTGGGGCGTTACTGGTAACGCCCCACATAAAGTGCCTTTACTATCATAAAGTCTACTTGATTACAGGCCGTTGCGGTGCAGAGTGCCTCTTGACCTCCTGGTGGTCGAGTGAGTCTTCGTGGTCGAGTCCTTCAGGCCAGTCGAGTGAATCCTCGTTGGTCGACTGGAAGGCGACCTCTTCTAGGGATGTCCTAGGGTAAGTTACTTGGAACAGGTCCATGACCCTACCCTAGGTATATAACCCCATCATTAGCCCCCGAATGGATTGAGGCTTCGAGTGAAGAAGGAGTTGATGTCGTTTCCGATTAACCTTTGCGCTCTAGTTGTGCGCTGTTCTGGATCGAAGAATCTCTTCGTTGACAGGGAGCAATTTGTCTTCGGTCGACTCGATCCATTCTATTTTTGCGTCGAGTGATCTTTCGAGCTTCGACGATCTCCGAGCGACGGATCGCCGGAAACACCGCGTCTGACAGACTGATTTGTTGCTCGCGGATTCCGCGGGGTGCGAAATTTGGGGGCGCGCGCGAAGCGGGGCAGACCGCGGCGTTCGGATGGGACGGGGCATAGACGCCTCGATCTCCGCGCCGCCTTTTTCGCCACGTATCCAGTCCTCATAACTGCTCCCAGATATGATTAGATCGACCGGGCCCACATGTCAGCCACTCGGAAGGGACCTTATAAATGTGCCCGGCGAGGATTTCTGTGCCGCGCCTCAGCATTCTCCCTCTCTCCCTCTGCTTCCTTCCTCCCTGCTCAGCGTGCTCGCTCTCACCCCCGCACCACTTCCCTTCGTGCATCTCACCGGCGACCATGGCCAAGGAGAAGACGGCGGCGCTGGAGCGTGCCAAGAAGGCGTCGGCATCGGAGAAGGCGAAGGGGAGATCCACCAGCCGCAGAGGGTCCTCGTCCAGATCCCGCCTGCCGAAAGGCTGGGTCCAAGGAGACTGGATCCAGTCGACCATCACGGAGAAGGACCTCCTCGACATGGCCAACGAGGGCTTGATCCCTCACGGAGCTGCGAGGTTGCCGGGGAAGGAGTGGCAGCCACAGCCAGAAGAGGGTGAGTGTGTGCTTCTGGCCACTCATGTTGATTGTGGGTTTTCCTTGCCGCCAAGCATTTTCTTCCGTGGCTTCTTGAATTTCTTTGGAGCGCAGCTCCACCACTTTACCCCAAACTCCATTGCCTATCTTGCTGCATTCGTGTCCATGTGTGAGGGTTTCTTGGGCTGTCGACCGCACTGGGGTTTGTTCAAACGTATCTTCACGTGTCGCTCTCAGACCGTGAAGAAGGCGAGCCCAGGTGATGAGAAGACCCGAGTCGTCCAAATGTGTGGGGGCCTGGGGATTCAGGTGAGGAATAATAGCACCTTCCCGCCCATGTCCTTTCCTGAGTCCGTCAGAGGCTGGCAGTCGACTTGGTTCTACTGTCAGGTCCAGTCGACGCCAGGGCAGTCGAGTGGACTCCCTCCGTTTACCATGGACCGAGTGAACAAGCCCTCCCCTCTGAAGCTGATTCCGGAGGAGAAAGCCGACGTGAAGATGTTGATGGAGCGCGTGGTGCAGTTGGTTCGGGAGGGGGTGACGGGCATGGATCTTCTGGAGGTCTTCCTCAGGCGTCGCATCCAACCCCTTCAATTCCGGAGCCACTGCATGTGGTTGTACTGTGGGCCCGAAGACGAGACTAGAGTCCATCCAGAAGAAGTCGACGATGCCACTCTGGAAAGATGGATGGTAGCCGTTACCGGAAACAGGGACAACCCGCGCGGAGCCAGAAGGATTCCTCCACTCGACCACAACAGCGACCCAAACAAGGTACACTTGTTCTGCTTTCCATTGTGTCCTTGTCGTATTCATTTCTGCTAACCCTGTCGACTGGTCGACTGATCCTTGTTTGGGCATCTGCTAGGCCTTCACCGAGCTGTACTCGATGCCCAATGGGGCACAAGCTTCGACTGAGGAAGGCGAGGCGAGCGGGGGCGAGGCGAGCGGGGGCGAGAGCCAGGAAGAGGAGGAATGGGACTCGGATGCTGCAGGGGATGATGACGACGACGATGATGATGAAGGTGATGAGGATGACATCGAGGACGAGGAAGAAGAGGAGGAGGAGGTCGTTCCACCGCGCTCAGAAAGGCGGTCGAAGCTTGTCCACGACCCTTCGACCGAACGTGGTAAGGGGGTTGCGACTGCCACTCAGTCGACCAAGCGCCCTCGGACCACCTCTCCGGCCCCGACTGAAAAGGCGCCGAAGCAGCCCAGGGCGGCCTCATCGAAGCCGACCAAGCTCCTGCCGAAGATGAAGGTGTCCATCCCCACCATATCAGGGTAATTGTGTTGCTCATATTTTCTTATTCTTGTGCGAACTTTATCTTTGGTCGACGCTGAGGTTAGTCGACTGATCCTTTGGAGTTGCAGTGCTGCTACCTCTGAGACTTCGGCCCGGGCCGATGACCACGAGATGGAGGATGCGGCAACTTCGAACCCAGTTACTGTATTCTTAACACCGTTTTTAGTCGACTGACTCGCGACCTCTGATCCTGATTCTTCTTCGCAGTTCCGCCCCATACTGTTATCGATCTTCCTGACGACGACGAGGATGAAGAACTGCTGGCACGCAGGAAGAGTCGGAAAACGCCCGCTAGTAAGGTGCCTCAGGATGCGACGGCGCCTGAGACTCTGACTGTGGAGGAAGAGAACACCACTCGACACACGGTGACCTTCGCGAGTCCACTGACGAGTGCTCAGCAGCCTTCCCTCTTCATGACGCACCACGTCCCAGAGGACCAAGCTGGCGCAGCGAAGGAGGCGATACGCCAGGCGGGACTCATGATGGAGCAGCTGAAGACCATCCGGGATGCGAGCCAGGCAGCTTATGACGCCAGTTCTGCCCTCCAAAGCAATGTCCAGGTCAGTCGACCGCTGTTTGTTCTGTTGGATATGCTACCAAAAACTTTTCTTTTCCGGAATTTATATTAGTCACCCACTGGGTGTGTCGAATAAACTCCGTGTTAGCGGGGGCACGCTGAGTGCACCCGCTGGGTGTAGTCCCCAAGGCTAAGGTCGACTGCTGGCAGTCGGCCTTAGGCTTTATGATGTCAATCTTTCTGTCAGTCGACTGGTCGACTGGATTTCGCAAACCGGTGGGGGCACGCTGAGTGCACCCACTGGGTGTAGTCCCCAAGGCTAAGGTCGACTGCTGGCAGTCGGCCTTAGGCTTTATGATGTCAATCTTTCTGTCAGTCGACTAGTCGACTGGATTTCGCAAACCGGTGGGGGCACGCTGAGTGCACCCACTGGGTGTAGTCCCCGAGACTGTGGTCGACTGCTTGCAGTTGATCACAGTCTTAGAGAATGCGTCTCGCACACTGTTTTTTTTTTGAGGTCGACTGGTCGACTTTGTCTTCAACAGGATTAGTGGGGGCACGCTGAGTGCACCCACTGGGTGTAGTCCCCGAGGCTACGGTCGAATGCTTGTATTCGGCTGTAGTCTTAGAAACGTGTGTTTTTCCCTTTTTCACTCGGAAGTGAGTTACATTTGACGTTTAGTCGATTGGTTCTTCGCAGAACTCCTGTGATCTTGTGGCTCGCTACTCAGAGCTGGAACAAAAACATACTCAAGTCGAGCTGAGCTTGAAGCTGGTTCAGGAGAAGCTGACAAAGGCAAAGGAGGAGACCGAAGGTATGTTTGGTGAGACCCTGACGACTGCTTTTCCCCTTGCTTGTTTCGGCATCTGATCTCGCTGTAACTTGCAGGTAAGGTAAGGGAGGCCCAGCAGAAGAAAGACCTTGAGCTAGCTGAGAAGATCAAGCTTGCTGACGAGAAGTTAGCTTCATTCACCAAGCTCGAACAAGACAATACCAATCTGAAAACTGCTCTTGGGATTGCCAACAAGGAGGTCAGTTGACTGAGAACTGACAAAGCTGCCCTGACCGACCAAGTCAGCAAATTGACTGAGAAGAAAACTGAACTGGAAACCTTCCTGAGTGGCCTTGCCAAGAAGCTGTTTCTTATGCTTGAAGGTAAATCTCCATGTTTGGCTAATATTTCCAATTGTGGCCTTTTCCATTCGACTATCTCCTTGACTTAGTGATCACCCTTGCAGAATTTTGTCAAAACTTTGAAGAAGAAACCAGCCGACTGGAGCCAAACCTTGACCCCGTCAATTCTCCGGTGAATGACGAAGTTGCCATGGATGTTTTCCGACTGGAGTCTCGTGTTGCAGCTGTCATGGACTATCTCGCAAGGCTGAAGGCCGCCACTTCTCGCATCGACTCGACGCTCTGGCCTGAGGAGACACTTCAGAATGACCTTGAGTCGCTGATGGCCCGCTTGAACACGATCCCTGGTCGAGTGCAAGAGTGGAAGAAGTCCTCGGCTCGGTGTGGTGCAGATGTCGCTCTGTGTCTGGCCCGAGTCCACTGCAAAGATGCACGAGAGGAGAAGCTGGCGGCCCTTCGGGTGGCCAATACCAAGAAGCACGACTTCAGGTCCTTTATGGAGACTTTCCTTGCAGCTGCCACTCGGATCGCCGACGAAATTGACCTTGATGAATTTGTTGCACCTTCCAGCCCTCCACAGGAGGGGTAAAAAACTTCTTCTAGCTCGACACTTTAAATTTGCCTCGGTATGCCGAGTGGAATTGTAACCGACAAACCTTAACAGGCTTGACGCCCGAGCACTTTCGGTTCCTTTAGATATCGATTCAAACTTGAATTTGGCGCTTGAATATGATTGCCTTCGGCTCGGAATGTCTTTTGCAGGTTCAAAGCAAGGTGCCTGTACCGCAATCGACTTATTCTTTAGTCCACTTAGGCGAGCACTGGGCTGCAGCTAAGCCTCCGAGTGAGAGGGTCGCTCTTCACTCGGTAGGATTTTTGTAACTTAGGCGAGTGCTTGGACTGCAGCTAAGCCTCCGAGTGAGAGGGTTGCTCTCCACTCGGTAGGATTTTTGTAACTTAGGCGAGTGCTTGGACTGCAGCTAAGCCTCCGAGTGAGAGGGTTGCTCTCCACTCGGTAGGATTTTTGTAACTTAGGCGAGTGCTTGGACTGCAGCTAAGCCTCCGAGTGAGAGG
>NC_057809.1:349254395-349306798 GCF_018294505.1 Triticum aestivum | reverse complement strand
ATTTTGATAACTTAGGCGAGTGCTTGGACTGCAGCTAAGCCCCCGAGTGAGAGGCTTGCTCTTCACTCGGTAGGATTTTTTACAACTTAGGCGAGTGCTTGGACTGCAGCTAAGCCCCCGAGTGAGAGGGTTGCTCTTCACTCGGTAGGATTTTTATAACTTAGGCGAGCACGACGCTGCAGCTAAGCCTCTGAGTGGAAAGCTGGCTTACCATTCGGTAGGATTTTGATAACTTAGGCGAGCACGAGGCTGCAGCTAAGCCCCCGAGTGAGAGGATCGCTCTTCACTCGGTAGGATTTTCACAACTTAGGCGAGTGCTTGGACTGCAGCTAAGCCCCCGAGTGGAAGGCTGGCTTACCACTCGGTAGGATTTTGATAAACTTAGGCGAAACGGATTCGCAGCTAAGCCTCCGAGTGAGAGTCTGGCTCACCACTCGATAGGATTTTTACAAACTTAGGCGAAACGGATTCGCGGCTAAGCCACCCACTGAGGGGGAGTTTTTATGTGGACAAAAATAAAAAGTGATGACACAATTATTTCTAAACCCATGAACTACAGAAGTACTTTATTGCAACTCATCCGAGTGATAAAACTTAAGTGTAAAATGGGCGGAGTAGCTCCGCGTTCCAAGCTCGGGGCTCGTCGATATTATGCTCGACGTTGTAAAGACGGTACGCCCCGTTGTGGAGAACCTTGGTGACGATGAAGGGGCCTTCCCAAGAAGGAGCAAGCTTGTGTGGTTTGTGCTGATCCACTCGGAGAACCAAATCCCCTTCCTGGAAGGCTCGACCTCTCACATTTCGGGCGTGGAAACGGCGCAGATCTTGTTGGTAGATGGTCGACCGGATCAGAGCCATCTCCCTTTCTTCCTCTAAAAGGTCGACTGCGTCCTGCCGCGCTTGTTCAGCTTCTGCTTCATTGTAGATTTCGACTCGAGGAGCATTGTGGAGAAGATCACTCGGCAAGACTGCTTCGGCTCCATAGACCAAGAAGAATGGAGTTCTTCCGGTCGACCGATTGGGCGTGGTCCGCAGTCCCCAGAGTACAGATGGAAGTTCGTCGACCCAAGCTCCAGCCGCGTGTTTGAGATCACGCATCAGTCGCGGCTTCAGTCCCTTGAGAATCAGTCCATTAGCTCGCTCTGCTTGTCCATTCGACTGCGGATGGGCGACTGATGCGTAGTCGACCCGTGTGCCCTGGGAGTTGCAGAAGGTTCTGAATTCCTCTGAGTCAAAGTTCGACCCATTATCCGTAATGATGCTGTGCGGGACTCCATATCTGAATATTAGTTCCCTGATGAAGCTAACAGCAGTACCGGTGTCGAGGCTCTTGATTGGTTAGCCTCGATCCACTTGGTGAACTTGTCGACTGCCACCAGTACATGCGTGAAGCCACTTCGTCCTGTTCTCAAAGGGCCGACCATGTCCAGCCCCCAGACTGCAAAAGGCCAGACGAGTGGGATGGTCTTCAAAGCTGACGCAGGTTTGTGCGACATATTCGAGTAGAACTGACATCCCTCGCACTTATCCACTATCTCCTTTGCCATCTCATTCGCCTTGGGCCAGTAAAATCCGGCTCGGTATGCTTTGGCCACGATGGTCCGGGAGGACGCATGATGACCACAGGTTCCCGAGTGAATATCATTGAGGATGAGTCGACCTTCTTCTGGTGTTATGCACTTCTGACCGACTCCAGTCGTGCTCTCTCTGTATAATTGTCCTTTGATGACGGTAAAGGCCTTAGATCGACGGACGATCTGTCGAGCCTCTTCCTCATCCTCCGGAAGCTCTTTCCTCAAGATATATGCGACATACGGAATCGTCCAGTCGGGAATGACTACCAAAACCTCCATGATCAAGTCGACCACCGCTGGGACTTCAACTTCAGTCGGATCTGTGGCACTCTTGGGCTGCGGAGTTTCTTCGGTGAAAGGATCTTCTTTGACTGACGGAGTATGTATATGCTCCAAGAACACACCACTCGGAATGGCTTCTCTCTTGGAACCTATCTTTGCTAGATCATCAGCTGCTTGATTTTTCAGTCGGGGTATATGATGGAGCTCCAACCCCTCGAACTTTTTCTCCAGCTTCCTCACTGCACTGCAGTATCCAGTCATGGCTGGGCTTCTCACGTCCCACTCTTTCATCACCTGACTGACCACTAAATCCGAGTCGCCATAGACCATTAGGCGACGGACGCCGAGTGAAATGGCCATGCGCAACCCATATAGGAGGGCCTCATATTCTGCCTCATTGTTGGAGGAATCAAAGTGAATCTGGAGCACATATCTGAGCTTATCTCCTCTGGGGGAAACCAGGACAACCCCAGCACCGGAACCATTCAACATCTTAGAACCATCGAAAAACATGGTCCAATGCTCCGAGTGAACTTCAGTCGGCTGCTGCTGTTCGATCCACTCGGCGAGGAAATCTGCTATTGCCTGGGACTTAATGGCTTTCTTTGCCTCAAACTTGATATCAAGGGGAAGAAGTTCAATCGCCCATTTGGCCACTCGACCAGTTGCATCTCTGTTGTGCAAAATCTCTGATAGTGGAGCGTCGCTGACGACTGTGATTGAATGGTCAGAGAAATAATGAGCAACCTTCTTTGTGGTCATGTATATTCCATACACAAGCTTCTGATAATGAGGATATCTCTGCTTGGATGGAGTCAAGACTTCAGACAAATAATACACTGGGCGCTGAACTTTGAGAGCTTTTCCTTCTTCTTCCCGCTCGACCGTTAGCACAGTACTGACAACCTGTCCTGTGGCTGCGATGTAGAGCAACAGAGGCTCTTTGCTGATTGGAGCGGCAAGCACCGGCTGGGTGGAGAGCAGAGCTTTTAGCTCGGCAAACGCTGCATCAGCTTCTGGAGTCCACTCGAACTTGTCAGCCTTCTTCATCAGTCGGTAAAGAGGCAATGCCTTTTCACCGAGTCGTGAGATGAATCGACTTAATGCGGCCAAGCATCCAGTAAGCTTCTGGACATCGTGCACTCGCACAGGGCGTTTCATTTGGAGAATAGTGCCAATTTTTTCTGGGTTGGCGTCGATTCCCTGTTCGGAAACGAGAAAACCGAGTAACTTGCCACCAGGAACTCCAAATGTGCACTTTGATGGATTGAGCTTGATATCATACCTTCTGAGGTTGGCAAATGTTTCGGCGAGGTCAGCGAGCAGGTCGGAACCTTTTCGTGACTTGACAACAATATCATCCATATAAGCTTCCACATTCCGACTGATTTGAGTGAGTAGACACTTCTGGATCATTCGCATAAATGTGGCTCCGGCATTCTTGAGGCCGAATGGCATGGTGATATAGCAGAAGCACCCGAATGGAGTGATGAAAGCTGTTTTTACTTCATCGGGCCCATACAGACGGATCTGGTGGTACCCGGAGTAAGCATCTAAAAAAGACAACCTCTCGCATCCCGCGGTCGAGTCAACAATTTGATCTATGCGAGGGAGAGGAAAGTGATCTTTCGGGCAGGCCCGGTTGATGTGCTTGAAATCAATGCACATTCGGAGCGACTTGTCCTTCTTAGGAACCATGACGACATTAGCGAGCCACTCGGAGTGGAATATCTCTCGGATAAATCCTGCCACCAACAGTCGAGCCACTTCTTCACCGATGGCCTTTCTCTTCTGGACGGCGGACCGCCGAAGATGTTCTTTGACTGGCTTTGCAGACGAGTCGACTCTTAGGCGATGCTCAGCCAGTCCCCTGGGAACACCTGGCATGTCAGCGGGCTTCCATGCAAAAATGTCCCAGTTCTCACGGAGGAACTGGATGAGCGCTTCTTCCTATTTTGGGTCGAGTGTTGTGGAGATGCGGGTCGGAGCTGCTTCGGGGTCGGTCGGGTGAATGTGAACAGGCTTCGTCTCACCGGACGACTGGAATGCAGATTCTGTGGCGGGCTTCTTGGATCGCAGCAAGTCACTCGGATCTGCGTTTTGCTTGTATTCTTCGAACTCGACCGCTGTCACTTGGGAATCGGCAATTTTGGAGCCCTTCTGAAAGCACTCCTCTGCCTTTTTCCTATCACCGGTGACAGTGATCACACCTTTGGGACCGGGCATCTTCAATTTGAGGTACACGTAACATGGTCGAGCCATGAACCGTGCATAGGCTGGTCTCCCCAAAATGGCATGATACGCACTTTGAAAATCCACGACCTCAAACGTCAACTTTTCTTTGCGAAAATGCTTTGAATCGCCAAACACTACGTCCAAAGCTATCTGGCCGAGTGACTCGGCCTTCTTCCCTGGTATAACTCCATGGAAGCTCATGTTACTAGTGCTCAGTCGGGACATCGGAATGCCCATACCTTTCAACGTGTCTGCATATAACAGATTCAACCCACTTCCACCGTCCATCAGCACCTTTGTCAGTCGAGTGCCTTCGACAACTGGATCGACCACCAAAGCTTGCCTCCCAGGGGTGGCAATATGAGTCGGGTGATCAGATTGGTCGAATGTGATGGGTGTTTGAGACCACTTCAGATAATTTGCCTTTGCTGGGGCAACCATGTTAACCTCTCGGTTAATCACTTCCAGTCGACTTCTGCTTTCCACATCTGCGAAGATCATCAGAGTGGAGTTGATATGCGGATATCCTTCCTCACTGTCCTCTTTGTCTTCGGCCTTGTCCGGCTCCTTCTCCTTGTCCTTAGACTGTTTTCCCTGAAACTGCTGAATCAGGAGTCGACATTGGCGAGTGGTGTGCTTTGGGTAAATGATATTCCCCTCTTCATCTTTCTTCGTGTGAATATGACACGGCATATCCATCACGTCGTTCCCTTCTTTATCCTTTACCTTCTTGGGGTTCCAGGATCCTTTTGGTTTCCCCTTAAACTTTCCTTGAGTCACGGCCAGAGCCTCTCCAGGAGCTGCCGGTTCAGCCTTCCGCTTCTGTTTCCGACTGGTGTTTCCTTTTTCCGACTGACTCGGCTTGTGCTTGCCGCTTCGGAGTCGGTCTTCTTCTTCGCCGTTGGCGTACTTGGTAGCAATCTCCATCATCCGACTCAAGGTCATGTCACCGGTTCGACCAAATTTCAAACTCAGTTCTCTGTTCTTGACACCATCTTTGAAGGCGCATACTGCCTGATGGTCAGAGACATTTTCCACAGTGTGGTGCAAAGTGATCCACCTCTGAATATACTCTCTGAGAGTCTCATTGGTTTTCTGCACGCAGACTTGCAACTCTGTCAATCCCGCTAGTCGCTTGCAAGTCCCTTCGAACGTTCTGACAAACACTCGGGACAGATCTTCCCAAGTGTAAATGCTGCTAGGAGGCAATTGAGTCAACCATGCCCTGGCAGAACCTTCCAACATGAGGGGCAAATGCTTCATGGCCACCTTGTCGTTCCCACCACCGATCTGAACTGCCACTCGGTAGTCTTCAAGCCAAGTTTCAGGCTTAGACTCACCAGTGAACTTGCTGACTCCTGTTGCCAACCTGAAATTGGGGGGAATAACTGCGGCTCTGATAGCTCTGCTGAAACATTCAGGACCAGAAACATGTACTCGACTGCTCGTGGGCGCATCTCTGTCGAGTGCGCCTCGATGGGCTCTGTTCCGGTCGACCAACCCTTGCACGATAATGGATCGCGCGTCGAAGCCTGGCTCTCTGGGGTCAACTGGAACCCTACGCCCTGTACTGTACTGACGCCTATCATCTGGCTGCCGAGGAGCGTAAGACCCACCCCTCGGAGGGGAATAGGGCACTCGACGCCTATCATCTCGGTCGAGTCTGTCGCCATATTGATCTCGCCGATTCTCACGCCCTTCGCGCCGCGGAGGCGATCTGGGGCTGTGAGCCGACTGAACCGTATTCACAGTGACAGATCGACTGTGAATTCTGTTGCGCGACTGAGACACGGCTGAATTCTGATCTCCTGCTGCCCGGAGCAGATCCCTGATCTGCAGCAAACCTCTGCCAGCCTCTGACTGCGAAGGCTGAATGGACTCTGCTATACGGGTCGCAGCTGCTAAATTCTGAATTAGGGTTCGATATACCTGAGTCGGCGGGAAGAGTTGACGTCGACTGGTGTCGGGAACTCGTTGCCGCGCGCGCTCGTCGAGTGCTCGCTGAAGGTTCTCCAGTCGAGTGCGCTCGGCCAAATTGGCCAGACGCGCCTCCTCCAAGGCACGAGCCTCGGGGGTTTCTCCTGCGATGGGAATACGCAGGGGATCCTCGTTCCTGCGGCGAAGCTCTTCTCTTTGCAGAGAGTCGAGTGGCTCGGGCTGGTACTCTTCGTAGCCTCGTGCAGGGTCGCCGCCGTCGCCTGCTCCACCACCACGGGTGAAGCCAGGAGGACTGTGGGGCCCGTCGACCATCAAGATTTCCGCCGCTGGATCACTGCTTCCGCACTCGGATGCAGTCTCTCCGGTGCCAGTCGACTGATCGAACAAGCCGTAAAGAGATTCGTTGGGCTCGATTGCCGCAACTTGTGTAGTGGCCGACTGGCGAGCCACCGCGTGACTCACCCATCGCTGAAGCCTCGACCGGCCTGAGCGCTTGCGCTGGCGGGAGACCGGGAGGGTGGAAGATGGAGGAGCCGACCGATACTGGGTCGATGGTTGCCGCAGAAGAACGCCGCGGACACATGCGCGAAAATGCGTCGCACCGCGGACGGGGAGCGCATCTACGTCGAGTGGAGCCTCCTGGAGCCATGCGGAGTCGTCGGCGATGAAGGCGAGGGCGCCGAGACGGATCTCTTGACCCTCGACCAAAATTCCAGCAGACACCATGATGAAAGTACTCGGAAGAATCGCAACTTCTCCACAAAATCGCTAAAACACCTGCCCCAAGGTGGGCGCCAACTATCGTGGTTCTAAGCCTGACAGTAGAGTGGGGGGTAGGTATGGAGAGGCAAGGTCCTAGCTATGGAGAGGTTGTAAGCACAAAGGATGTACGAGTTCAGGCCCTTCTCGGAAGAAGTAACAGCCCTACGTCTCGGAGCCCGGAGGCGGTCGAGTGGATTATGAATGTACGGATTACAAGGTGCCGAACCCTTCTGCCTGTGGAGGGGGGTGGCTTATATAGAGTGCGCCAGGACCCCAGCCAGCCCACGCAGGAGAGGGTTTAAGGTGAGTTAAGTCTGGGGCGTTACTGGTAACGCCCCACATAAAGTGCCTTTACTATCATAAAGTCTACTTGATTACAGGCCGTTGCGGTGCAGAGTGCCTCTTGACCTCCTGGTGGTCGAGTGAGTCTTCGTGGTCGAGTCCTTCAGGCCAGTCGAGTGAATCCTCATTGGTCGACTGGAAGGCGACCTCTTCTAGGGATGTCCTAGGGTAAGTTACTTGGAACAGGTCCATGACCCTACCCTAGGTATATAACCCCATCACCACACTCGGTTCAACTAAAGTTGGAGAGATAGTCGCCCGCAAGCCACCTATGTGCAAAGCACGTCGGGGGAACGGTCTCGCGTAAGCGTACGCGTAATGTTGGTCCGGGTCATCTCGTCCAACAATACCGCCGAACCAAAGTATGACATGCTAGTAGGCAGTATGACTTATATCGCCCACAACTCACTTGTGTTCTACTCGTGCATATAACATCAAACCATAAAACCTAGGCTCTGATACCACTATTAGGAAACGTAGTAATTTCAAAATTTTCCTACGCACACGCAAGATCATGGTGATGCACAACAACGAGAGGGGAGAGTGTTGTCTACGTACCCACATAGACCGACTACGGAAGTATTGACACAACATAGAGGAAGTAGTCGTACGTCTTCCCGATCCGACCGATCCAAGCACCGTTACTCCGGCACCTCCGAGTTCTTAGCACACGTACAGCTCGATGACGATCCCTGGGCTCCGATCCAGCAAAGCGTCGGGGAGGAGTTCCGTCAGCACGACGGCGTGGTGACGATCTTGATGTTCTACCGTCGCTGGGCTTCGCCTAAGCACTGCTACAATATAATCGAGGTGGAATATGGTGGCAGGGGGCACCGCACACGGCTAAGGAACGATCTCCATGATCAACTTGTGTGTCTAGGGGTGTCCCCTGCCTCCGTATATAAAGAAGCCAAGGGGAGGGGGCCGGCCGGCCAAGGAGGGCACGCCAAGGGAGTCCTACTCCCTCTAGGAGTAGGATTCCTCCCCCAATCCTAGTTGGAGTAGGATTCGCTGAGGGGGAAAGAGAGAGAGGGGCCGGCCACCTCTCCTTGTCCTAATAGGACTAGGGGAAGGGGCAGGCGCACGGCCCATCTTGGGCTGCCCCTTCTCCTTTCCACTAAAGCCCATTAAGGCCCATACAGCTCCCAGGGGGTTCCGGTAACCTCCCGGTACTCCGGTAAAATACCGATTTCACCCGGAACACTTCCGATATCCAAACATAGGCTTCCAATATATCAATATTTATGTCTCGACCATTTCGAGACTCCTCGTCATGTCTGTGATCACATCCGGGACTCCGAACTAACTTCGGTACATCAAAATGCATAAACTCATAATAACTGTCATCGCAACGTTAAGCGTGCGGACCCTACGGTTCGAGAATAATGCAGACATGACTGAGACACATCTCCGGTCAATAACCAATAGCAGGACCTGGATGCCCATATTGGCTCCTACATATTCTACGAAGATCTTTATCGGTCAGACTGCATAACAACATACGTTGTTCCCTTTGTCATCGGTATGTTACTTGCCTGAGATTCGATCGTCGGTATCCAATACCTAGTTCAATCTCGTTACTGGCAAGTCTCTTTACTCGTTCCGTAATACATCATCTCGCAAATAACTCATTGGCTGCAATGCTTGCAAGGCTTATGTGATGTGCATTACCGAGAGGGCCCAGAGATACCTCTCCGACAATCAGAGTGACAAATCCTAATCTCGAAATACGCCAACCCAACATCTACCTTTGGAGACACCTGTAGAGCTCCTTTATAATCACCCAGTTATGTTGTGATGTTTGGTAGCACACAAAGTGTTCCTCCGGTAAACGGGAGTTGCATAATCTCATAGTCATAGGAACATGTATAAGTCATGAAGAAAGCAATAGCAACATACTAAATGATCGGGTGCTAAGCTAATGAAATGGGCCATGTCAATCAGATCATTCAACTAATGATGTGACCTTGTTAATCAAATAACAACACCTTGTTCATGGTTAGGAAACATAACCATCTTTGATTAACGAGCTAGTCAAGTAGAGGCATACTAGTGACACTAAGTTTGTCTATGTATTCACACATGTATTATGTTTCCGGTTAATACAATTCTAGCATGAGTAATAAACATTTATCATGATATAAGGAAATAAATAATAACTTTATAATTGCCTCTAGGGCATATTTCCTTCATCTCCATCTACTACTATTACTCCATATATTGACCCCTATCCACCTTGCATCTAGAGTATTAAGTTCATAAGAACAGAGTAATGCATTAGGCAAGATGGCATGATGTAGAGGGATAAACTCAAGCAATGTGATAAAAACCCCATCTTTTTATCCTCAATGGCAACAATACAATACGTGCCTTGCTTCCCTTGCTGTCACTGGAAAGTACACCGCAAGATTGAACCCCAAGCTAAGAACTTCTCCCATTACAAGAAAGATCAATCTAGTAGGCCAAACCAAACTGATAATTCGAAGAGACTTGCAAAGATAACCAATCATACATATAAGAATACAGAGAACAACCAAATATTCTTCATAAATAATCTTGATCACAAACCCACAATTCACCGGATCTCGACAAACACACCGCAAAAAAGAGATACATCAAATAGATCTCCAAGAAGATCGAGGAGAACTTTGTATTGAGATCCGAAGAGAGAGAGAAGAAGCCATCTAGCTAATAACTATGGACCCGCAGGTCTGAAGTAAACTACTCACACATCATTAGAGAGGCTATGGTGTTGATGTAGAAGCCCTCCATGATGGATTCCCCCTTTGGCGGAGCTCTGGAAAAGGCCCCAAGATGGGATCTCTTGGGTACAGAAGGTTGCGGCGGTGGAAATAGGGTTTCGTGGTGCTCCTGGCTGTTTTCGGGGTATATGGACATATATAGGAGGAAGAAGTAGGTCGGTGGAGCCACGCCCAGGGGGGCAGGTGCGCCTCCCTACCTCGTGGTCTCCTCGTTGATTTATTGACGTCCACTCCAACTCCTCTGGATCACGTTTGTTCCAAAAATAACTCCCCCGAAGGTTTCATTCCTTTTGGATTCTGTTTGATATTCCTTTTCTGCGAAACACTGAAATAGGCAAAAAAAATTAACAATTTGCACTAGGCCTTGGGTTAGTAGGTTTGTCCCAAAAATAATATAAAAGTGTATAAATAAGCCCATTAACATCCAAAGCAGATAATATAATAGCATGGAACAATCAAAAATTATAGATACGTTGGAGACGTCTCAACCTAGCTCTCGATTGTTGTTACTTGTCCTTAACTCGCCGCCGGTCGTCCCTTTATATACATAGGTTGACGCCTAGCGGCTTAGAGAGTCCCGGCCGGCTCATACACAACGTGTCCGGCTCAGTGACTAACTAATCTTGCCTTACAATACATGTTATACATGTGTGGCGGTTCATCCTCTTGGGCCTCAAGTCGCCTCTGGGTCTTGGGCCGTCAATGGGCTAGTATGAGCCACCATCTTCATTGATAAGTCGCCCATGGTATGGCCCAGCCCCTCCTGGGCGGTTCATAACCTATAGTTATATCCCCAACATTAGGCCCCAGGTTGATTTGAACTTGTTCATATCAATCTTCAATACCGTGTTTGATAATTTTGCTGTAACCCTCCATGACGTCAGCTCACCGAATTTTCTTAAACCGCCATGACGTCATTTCGCATTAATTTTGCGCGAGGCCCAAAACATCTTAACTGGTCCTTATTTTATTGAGCATCCCGAAAACCGAGGCATCCATATAGCCACATGAGGACTTCGGCCTCCTCGATTCCCGTGCATGCCTTGTATCCACCCTCTTACAAATAGGGACACCGGTCTTTTCCATTCCCCCCTTTGCCTCAACGCCTTCGTGTTCCTCTTGCTTCTCCTCTGCCCCCCGAGCTCCGCCGCCACGATCTCCGACTACTACATCAACTCAGGCAGCTATATCGACATGTCCAGACCAGAGAACGCCGGCGCTCCACCGTAGTCCATCTGCAACCGCAAGTGTTCATCTCCTTCACCATCAGATCTGCATTAGGGTTAGACTTGTTCATCGGTGTTCTTCACTGTTTTTTGTTTTCTCCTTTAGTTCGAGCAACCTTTGATCTGAGCACAATATGAAACTTATGCGGTGCTACCTCTTGAGCACAGTGTTGGTTTTCCCTTGGAGAGGAAAGGGTGATGCAGCAAAGTAGCATAAGTATTTCCCTCAGTTTTTGAGAACCAAGGTATCAATCCAGTAGGAGACTACATGCAAGTCCCTCGTACCTACACAAACAAATAAGAACCTCGCAAAAACGCGATAAAGGGGTTGTCAATCCCTTCATGGTCACTTACGAGAGTGAGATCTGATAGAGATAATAATGATAAGATAAATATTTTTGGTATTTTTATGATATAGATTGAAAGTAAAGATTGCAAAATAAATGGTGCCAGAAATAACTTGTTGACGGGAGATTAATACAATGGAGAATAGACCCGGGGGCCATAGGTTTCACTAGTGGCTTCTCTCAAGATAGCATAAGTATTACGGTGGGTGAACAAATTACTGTCGGGCAATTGATAGAAAAAGCGAATAATTATGACAATATCTAGGCATGATCATGTATATAGGCATCACGTCCGTGACAAGTAGACCGACTCCTGCCTGCATCTACTACTATTACTCCAAACATCGACCGCTATCCAGCATGCATCTAGAGTATTAAGTGTTGGAAATATGCCCTAGAGGCAATAATAAATTGATTATTATTATATTTCCTTGTTCATGATAATCGTTTATTATCCATGCTAGAATTGTATTGATAGGAAACTCAGATACATGTGTGGATACATAGACAACACCATGTCCCTAGTAAGCCTCTAGTTGACTAGCTCGTTGATCAATAGATGGTTATGGTTTCCTGACCATGGACATTGGATGTCGTTGATAACGGGATCACATCATTTGGAGAATGATGTGATGGACAAGACCCAATCCTAAGCATAGCACTAGATCGTGTAGTTCGTATGCTAAAGCTTTTCTAATGTCAAGTATCATTTCATTAGACCATGAGATTGTGCAACTCCCGGATATCGTAGGAGTGCTTTGGGTGTGCCAAACATCACAACGTAACTGGGTGGCTATAAAGGCACACTACGGGTATCTCTGAAAGTGTCTGTTGGCTTGGCACGAATCGAGACTGGGATTTGTCACTCCATGTGACAGAGAGGTGTCTCTGGGCCCACTCGGTAGGACATCATCATAATGTGCAGAATGTGATCAAGGAGTTGATCACGGGATGATGTGTTACGGAACGAGTAAAGAGACTTGACGGTAATGAGATTGAACAAGGTATCGGGATACCGACGATCGAATCTCGGGCAAGTATCGTACCGCTAGACAAAGGGAATTGTATACGGGATTGATTAAGTCCTTGACATCGTGGTTCATCCGATGAGATCATCATGGAACATGTGGGAGCCAACATGGGTATCCAGATCCCGCTGTTGGTTATTGACCGGAGAGTCATCTCGGTCATGTCTGCATGTCTCCCGAACCCGTAGGGTCTACACACTTAAGGTTCGGTGACGCTAGGGTTATAGAGATATTAGTATGCGGTAACCCGAAAGTTGTTCGGAGTCCCTGATGAGATCCCGGACGTCACGAGGAGTTCCGGAATGGTTCGGAGGTAAAGAATTATATATAGGAAGTGCTATTTCGGCCATCGGGACAAGTTTCGGGGTCACCGGTATTGTACCGGGACCACCGGAAGGGTCCCGGGGGTCCACCGGGTGGGGCCACCTGCCCCGGGGGCCACATGGGCTGTAGGGGGTGCGCCTTGGCCTACATGGGCCAAGGGCACCAGCCCCTAGAGGCCCATGCGCCAAAGGGACAAGAGGAGGGGAGAGTCCTAAAGGGGGAAGGCACCTCCGAGGTGCCTTGGGGAGGATGGACTCCTCCCCCCCTTGGCCGCACCCTTCCTTGGAGGAAGGGGCAAGGCTGCGCCCTCCCCCTCTCCCTTGGCCCTATATATAGTGGGGGGAAGGGAGGGCAACCATACCCAAGCCCTGGCGCCTCCCTCTCCCTCCCATGACACATCTCCCTCCTCCCGCAGCGCTTGGCGAAGCCCTGTTGGAATCCCGCTACTTCCACCACCACACCGTTGTGCTGCTGGATCTCCATCAACCTCTCCTCCCCCCTTGCTGGATCAAGAAGGAGGAGACGTCGCTGCTCCGTACGTGTGTTGAACGCGGAGGTGCCGTCCGTTCGGCGCTAGGATCATCGGTGATTTGGATCACGACGAGTACGACTCCATCAACCTCGTTCTCTTGAATGCTTCCGCGCACGATCTACAAGGGTATGTAGATCCACTCCTCCCTCGTTGCTAGATGACTCCATAGATAGATCTTGGTGACACGTAGGAAAATTTTGAATTTATGCTACGTTCCCCAACAGTGGCATCATGAGCTAGGTCTATGCGTAGTTTCTATGCACGAGTAGAACACAAAGTAGTTGTGGGCATTGATTTTGTTCAATATGCTTACCGTTACTAGTCCAATCTTGATTCGGTGGCATTGTGGGATGAAGCGGCCCGGACCGACCTTACACGTACTCTTACGTGAGACTGGTTCCACCGACTGACATGCACTAGTTGCATAAGGTGGCTAGCGGGTGTCTGTCTCTCCCACTTTAGTCGGATCGGATTCGATGAAAAGGGTCCTTATGAAGGGTAAATAGCAATTGGCATATCACATTGTGGTTTTGCGTAGGTAAGAAACGTTCTTGCTAGAAACCCATAGCAGCCACGTAAAACATGCAAACAACAATTAGAGGACGTCTAACTTGTTTTTGCAGGGTATGCCATGTGATGTGATATGGCCAAAAGGATGTGATGAATGATATATGTGATGTATGAGATTGATCATGTTCTTGTAATAGGAATCACGACTTGCATGTCGATGAGTATGACAACCGGCAGGAGCCATAGGAGTTGTCTTTATTTATTTATGACCTGCGTGTCAACTTAAACATCATGTAATTACTTTACTTTATTGCTAACCGTTAGCTGTAGAAGTAGAAGTAATAGTTGGCGAGACAACTTCATGAAGACACGATGATGGAGATCATGATGATGGAGATCATGGTGTCATGCCGGTGACAAGATGATCATGGAGCCCCAAGATGGAGATCAAAGGAGCTATATGATATTGGCCATATCATGTCACTATTATTTGATTGCATGTGATGTTTATCATGTTTATACATCTTATTTGCTTAGAACGACGCTAGTAAATAAGATGATCCCTCATTAAAATTTCAAGAAAGTGTTCCCCCTAACTATGCACCGTTGCGACAGTTCGTTCATTTCTAAGCACCACGTGATGATCGGGTGTGAAAGATTCCAACCTTCACATACAACGGGTGTAAGACAGATTTACACATGCAAACACTTAGGTTGACTTGACGAGCTTAGCACGTACAGACATGGCCTAGGAACACAGAAGACCGAAAGGTCGAGCATGAGTCGTATAGAAGATACGATCAACATGAATATGTTCACCGATGTTGACTAGTCCATCTCACGTGATGATCAGACACGGCCTAGTTGACTCGGATCATGTAATCACTTAGATGACTAGAGGGATGTCTATCTGAGTGGGAGGTCATAAGATGAACTTAATTATCCTGGACATAGTCAAAAGGTCTTCGCAATTATGTCGTAGCTCGCGCTTCAGTTCTACTGTTTAGTTATGTTCCTAGAGAAAATTTAGTTGAAAGTTGATAGTAGCAATTATGCGGACTAGGTCCGTAAACTGAGGATTGTCCTCATTGCTTCATAGAAGGCTTATGTCCTTAATGCACCGCTCAGTGTGCTGAACCTCAAACATCGTCTGTGGATGTTGCGAACATCTGACATACATGTTTTGATGACTACATGATAGTTTAGTGCGTAATGCTAAATGGTTTAGAATTGAGGCACCAAAGATGTTTTTGAAACATCACAGAACATATGAGATGTTCCAAGGACTGAAATTGGGATTTCAGGCTCGTGCCCACGTCAAGAGGTATAAGACCTCCGATGATTTTCTTAGCCTGCAAACTAAGGGAGAAAAGCTCAGTTGTTGAACTTGTCCTCAGATTGTCTAAGTACAACAATCACTTGAATCGAGTGGGAGTTAATCTTCCAGATGAGATAGTGATGTTTCTCCGAAGTCATTACCACCAAGCTGCTAGAGCTTCATGATGAACTATAATATATCAGGGACATATATGATGATCCTTGAGATATTCGCGATGTTTGTCACCACAAAAGTAGAGATCAAGAAGGAGCATCAATTGTTGATGGTTGGTGAAACCACTAGTTTCAAGAAGGGCAAGGGCAAGAAGGGATACTTCATGAAACGGCAATTCAGCTGCTGCTCTAGTGAAGAAACCCAAAGTTGAACCCAAACCCGAAACTAAGTGCTTCTGTAATAAGGGGAATAGCCACTGGAGCAGAATTACCCTAGATACTTGGTAGATGAGAATGCTGGCAAAGTCGATAGAAGTATATTGGATATACATTGTGTTGATTTGTACTTTACTAGTACTCCTAGTAGCACCAGGGTATTAGATACCGGTTCGGTTGCTAAGTGTTAGTAACTCGAAATAAAAGCTACGGAATAAACGGAGACTAGCTAAAGGTGAGCTAACGATATGTGTTGGAAGTGTTTCCAATGTTGATATGATCAAGCATCGTACGCTCCCTCTACCATCGAGATTGGTGTTTGCGTTGAGCATAGACATGATTGGATTATGTCTATCGCAATACGGTTATTCATTTAAGGAGAATAATGGTTACTCTGTTTATTTGAATAATACCTTCAATGGTCTTACACCTAAAATGAATGGTTTATTGAATCTCGATCGTAGTGATACACATGTTCATGCCAAAAGATAGTAATGATAGAACCACCTACTTGTGGCACTGCCACGTAAGTCATATTGGTATAAAACGCATGAAGAAGCTCCATGTTGATGGATCTTTGGACTCACTCATTTTTGAAAAGTTTGAGACATGCGAACCATGTCTATTGGTGTATATGCATGAAGAAACTCCATGCAAATGGACCGTTTGGACTCACTTGATTTTGAATCACTTGAGACGTGCAAATCATACCACATGGGCAAGATGACTGAAAGCCTCGTTTTCAGTAAAATGGAACTAGAAAGCAACTTGTTGGAAGTAATACATTTTGATGTGTGCAGTCCAATGAGTGTTGAGGCATGTAGTGGATATCGTTATGTTCTTACTTCACAGATGATTTGAGTAGATGTTGAGTATATTTACTTGATGAATCACGAGTCTGAATTATTGAAAGGTTCAAGTAATTTCAGGGTGAAGTTGAAAGATCGTCGTGACAAGAGGATAAAATATCTATGATATGATCATAGAGATGAATATCTGAATTACGAGTTTGGCACAGAATTAAGACATTGTGGAAATTGTTTCGCAACTAATACAGCCTGGAACACCATAGTGTGATGGTGTGTCCGAACATCATAACTGCACCCTATTGGATATGATGCATACCATGATGTCTCTTATCAAATTACCACAATAGTTTATGGGTTAGGCATTAGAGACAACCACATTCACTTTAAAAGGGGCACCACGTAATTCCGATGAGATGACACCGTATGAACTATGGTTTAGAGAAACCTAAGCTGTCATTTCTTAGAAGTTTGGGGCTGCGACGCTTATGTGAAAAAGTTTTAGGCTGATAAGCTCGAACCCAAAGCGGATAAATGCATCTTCATAGGACACCCAAAACAGTTGGGTATACCTCCTGTCTCAGATCCGAAAGCAATAAGGGATTGTTTCTAGAATCGGGTCCTTTCTCGAGTAAAAGTTTCTCTCGAAAGAATTGAGTGGGAGGATGGTGGAGACTTGATGAGGTTATTGAACCGTCACTTCAACTAGTGTATAGCAGGGCACAAAGAGTTGCTCCTGTGGCACCTACACCAATTGAAGTGGAAGCTTATGATAGTGATCATGAAACTTCAGATCAAGTCACTACCAAACCTCGTGGGATGACAAGGATGCGTACTACATCAGAGTGGTACGTAATCCTGTCTTGGAAGTCATGTTGCTAGAAAACAATGAACCTACGAGCTATGGAGAAGCGATGGTGGGCCCGGATTCCGATAAATGGCTCAAGGCCATAAAATCCGAGAGAGGATCCATGTATGAAAACAAAGTGTAGACTTTGGCAGAACGGCTCGATGGTCGTAAGGCTGTTAAGTACAGATGGATTTTAAAAGGAAGACGGACAATGATGGTAAGTATCACCATCAAGAAAGCTCGACTTGTCGTTAAAATGTTTTCTGACAAGTTCAAGGAGTTGACTACGATGAGACTTTCTCACTCGTAGCTATGCTGAGAGTCTGTTGGAATTATGTTAGCGATTACTGCATTATTTATGAAATCTTGCAGATAGGATGTCAAAAACCATTGTTTCCTCGACGATTTTCTTGAGGAAAGGTTGTATGTGATACAACCGGAAGGTTTTGTCAATCCTGAAAGATGCTAATAAGTATGCAAAGCTCCAGCAATCCTTCTAAGGACTGGAGTAAGCATCTCGGAGTTGGAATGTATGCTTTGATGAGATGATCAAAGATTTTGGGTGTATACAAAGTTTATGAGAAACTTGTATTTCCAAAGAAGTGAGTGGGAGCACTATAGAATTTCTGATAAATATATGTTGTTGACATATTGTTGATCAGAAATGACATAGAATTTCTGGAAAGCATATAGGGTTATTTGGAAAGTGTTTTCAATCGAAAGCCTGGATCAAGCTACTTGAACATTGAGCATCAAGATCTATAAGGATAGATCAAAACGCTTAATGGTACTTTCAAATGAGCACATACCTTGACATGATCTTGAAGGTGTTCAAGATGGATCAGTCAAAGAAGGAGTTCTTGCCTGAGTTGTAAGGTATGAAGTTAAGACTTAAAGCTCGACCACGGCAGAAGAAAGAGGAAGGACGAAGGTCGTCCCCTATGCTTTTGTCATAGGCTCTATACGGTATGCCATGCTGAGTACCGCACCTAATGTGTGCCTTGCCACATATCTGGCAAGAGGGTACAAAGGTAATCTAGGAGTAGATCACCAGATAGCGGTCTAAATTATCCTTAGAGGAATAAGGATATGTTTCTCGGTTATGGAGGTGATAAAGATTTCGACGTAAAGAGTTACGTCGATGCAAGCTTAACACCTATCCGGATAGCTCTGAGTAGAGATACCGGATACGTATAATGGAGCAACAATTTAGTATAGCTCCAAGTAGAACAGTTATTTGGAATAGCTCCAAATAGAACGTGGTAGCTACGTCTGGGAGATGACATAGAGATTTGTAAAGCACACATGGATCTGAAAGATTCAGACCCGTTGACTATAACATCTCTCACAAGCATAACATGATCAAACCCAGAACTCATCGAGTGTTAATCACATGGTAATGTGAACTAGATTATTGACTCTAGTAAACTCTTTGGGTGTTAGTCACATGGGGATGTGACCTTGAGTGTTAATCACATAGCGATGTGAACTAGATTATTGACTCTAGTGCAAGTGGGAGACTGTTGGAAATATGCCCTAGAGGCAATAATAAATTGATTATTATTATATTTCCTTGTTCATGATAATCTTTATTATCCATGCTAGAATTGTATTGATAGGAAACTCAGATACATGTGTGGATACATAGACAACACCATGTCCCTAGTAAGCCTCTAGTTGACTAGCTCGTTGATCAATAGATGGTTACGGTTTCCTGACCATGGACATTGGATGTCGTTGATAACGGGATCACATCATTAGGAGAATGATGTTATGGACAAGACACAATCCTAAGCATAGCACTAGATCGTGTAGTTCGTATGCTAAAGCTTTTCTAATGTCAAGTATCATTTCCTTAGACCATGAGATTGTGCAACTCCAGGATACCGTAGGAGTGCTTTGGGTGTGCCAAACGTCACAACGTAACTGGGTGGCTATAAAGGTACACTACGGGTATCTCCGAAAGTGTCTGTTGGGTTGGCACGAATCGAGACTGGGATTTGTCACTCCGTGTGACGGAGAGGTGTCTCTGGGCCCACTCGGTAGGACATCATCATAATGTGCACAATGTGATCAAGGAGTTGATCACGGGATGATGTGTTACGGAACGAGTAAAGAGACTTGCCGGTAACGAGATTGAACAAGGTATCGGGATACCGACGATCAAATCTCGGGCAAGTATCGTACCGCTAGACAAAGGGAATTATATACGGGATTGATTAAGTCCTTGACATCGTGGTTCATCCGATGAGATCATCGTGGAACATGTGGGAGCCAACATGGGTATCCAGATCCCGCTGTTGGTTATTGACCGGAGAGTCATCTCGGTCATGTCTGCATGTCTCCCGAACCCGTAGGGTCTACACACTTAAGGTTCGGTGACGCTAGGGTTATAGAGATATTAGTATGCGGTAACCCGAAAGTTGTTCGGAGTCCTGGATGAGATCCCGGACGTCACGAGGAGTTCCGGAATGGTCCGTAGGAAAAGAATTATATATAGGAAGTGCTATTTCGGCCATCGGGACAAGTTTCGGGGTCACCGGTATTGTACCGGGACCACCGGAAGGGTCCCGGGGGTCCACCGGGTGGGGCCACCTGCCCCGGGGGCCACATGGGCTGTAGGGGGTGCGCCTTGGCCTACATGGGCCAAGGGCACCAGCCCCTAGAGGCCCATGCGCCAAAGGGACAAGAGGAGGGGAGAGTCCTAAAGGGGGAAGCCACCTCCGAGGGTATGTAGATCCACTCCTCCCTCGTTGCTAGATGACTCCATAGATAGATCTTGGTGACACGTAGGAAATTTTTGAATTTATGCTACATTCCCCAACATTAAGTTCATAAGAATAGAGTAACGCATTGGGTAAGATGACATGATGTAGTGGGATAAACTCAAGCAATATGATATAAACCCCATCTTTTTATCCTCGATGGCAAAAATACAATACGTGCCATTTCCCTTTCTGTCACTGGGATCGAGCGCCGCAAGATTGAACCCAAATCTTAGCACTTCTCCCATTGCAGGAAAGATCAATCTAGTAGGCCAAACCAAACTGATAATTCGAAGAGACTTGCAAAGATAACCAATCATACATAAAAGATTTCAGAGAAGAATCAAATATTATTCATAGATAGACATGATCATAAACCCATAATTCATGGGGTCTCGACAAACACACCGCAAAAAGAGTTACATCGAATAGATCTCCAAGAAGATCGAGGAGAACTTTGTATTGAGATCCAAAGAGAGAGAAGAAGCCATCTAGCTAATAGCTATGGACTCGAAGGTCTGAAGTAAACTACTCACACATCATCGGAGGGGCCATGGAGTTGATGCAGAGGCCCTCCGTGATCAATGCCCCCTCCGGCGGATCTCCGGAAAAGGCCCTAAGATGGGATATCTTGGGTACAGAAGGTTGCGGTGGTGGAAATAAGGTTTCGTGGTGCTCCTGGATGTTTTCGGGGTATATGGATATATATAGAAGGAAGAAGTAGGTCGGTGGAGCCACGAGGAGCCCACGAGGGTGGAGGGCGCGCCCCCTGCCTTGTGGCCTCCTTGTTGATTTCTTGACGTCCACTTCAAGTCCCCTGGATCACGTTCGTTCAAAAAATAACTCTCCCGAAGGTTTCATTCCGCTTGATATTCCTTTTCTGTGAAACACTGAAATAGGCAAAAAAAAACAACAATTTGCACTGGGCCTTGGGTTAGTAGGTTTGTTCCAAAAATAATATAAAAGTGTATAAATAAGCCCATAAACATCCAAAAAAGATAATATAATAGCATGGAACAATCAAAAATTATAGATACGTTGTAGACATATCAAGCATCCCCAAGCTTAATTCATGCTCGTCCTCGAGTAGGTAAATGATAAAAACATAATTTTTTATGTGGAATGCTACCTAGCATAATTCTCAATGTAATTCTATTTATTGCGGCATGAATATTCAAATCTGAAAGATTCAAGACAAAAGTTTAATATTGACATAAAAATAATAATACTTCAAGCATACTAACTAAGCAATTATGTCTTCTCAAAATAACATGGCAAAAGAATGTTCATCCCTACAAAATCATATAGTTAGGTCATGCTCCATTTTTGTCACACAAGAATACTCTCATCATGCACAACCCTGATGACAAGCCAAGCAATTGTTTCACACTTTAGTAATCTCAAACTTTTTTCAACTTCCACGCAATACATGAGCGTGAGCCATGGATATAGCACTATGGGTGGAATAGAATATGACGATGGGGTTATGTGGAGAAGACAAAAAGGGAGAAAGTCTCACATCAACATGGCTAATCAATGGGCTAGGGAGATGCTCATCAATTGATGTCAATGCAAGGAGTAGGGATTGCCATGCAACGGATGCACTAGATCCATAAATGTATGAAAGCTCAACAAAGGAAACTAAGTGGGTGTGCATCCAACTTGCTTGCTCATGAAGACCTAGGGCATTTGAGGAAGCCCATTGTTGGAATATACAAGCCAAGTTCTATAATGAAAAATTCCCACTATTATATGAAAGTGAAAAAACAAGAGACTCTCTATCATAAAGATCATGGTGCTACTTTGAAGCACAAGTGTGGAAAAAAGGATAGTAGCATTGCCCCTTTTTATTTATTTTTCTTTTTTTGGGCCTTCTTTTGGGGGGGGGGGCAATGCTCTATTAATGATGATAATCACACTTCTATTTATTTACAACTCAATGATTACAACTCGATACTAGAACAAAGTGTGACTCTATATGAATGCCTCTGGTGGTGTACTAGGAAGGGCAATGAATCAAGAGTGACATGTATGAAAAATTATAAACGGTGGCTTTGCCACAAATACGATGTCAACTACATGATCATGCAAGGCAATATGATGATGATGATGTGTGTCATGATAAATGGAATGGTGGAAAGTTGCAAGGCAATATATCTCGGAATGGCTATGGAAATGCCATAATAGGTAGGTATGGTGGCTGTTTTGAGGAAGATATAAGGAGGTTTATGTGTGACAGAGCGTATCATATCACGGGGTTTGGATGCACCGACAAAGTTTTCACCAACTCTCAAGGTGAGAAAGGGCAATGCACGGTACCGAAGAGGCTAGCAATGATGGAAGGGTGAGAGTGCGTATAATCCATGGACTCAACATTAGTCACAAAGAACTCACATACTTATTGCAAAAATCTACAAGTCATCAAAAAACAAGCATTACGCGCATGCTCCTAGGGGGATAGATTGGTAGGAAAAGACCATCGCTCGTCCCGGACCACCACTCATAAGGAAGACAATCAAATAACACCTCATGTTTCAAATTTGTTACACAACGGTCACCATATGTGCATGCTACGGGACTTGCCAACTTCAACACAAGTATTCCTCAACTTCACAACTACTCAACAAGCACACTCTTATATTACCACCTTTATATCTCAAAACAATTATCAAGTATCAAACTTCTCCTAGTACTCAATGCACTTTTTATGGAAGTTTTTATTATACCGATCTTGGATGCCTATCATATTAGGACTAAATTCATAACCAAAGCAAATTACCATGTTGTTCTAAAGGACTTTCAAAATAATATAAGTGAAGCATGAGAGATCTCTATAAAATAGAACCACCGTCGTGCTCTAAAAGATATAAGCGAAGCACTAGAGCAAAATTATCTAGCTCAAAAGATATAAGTGAAGCACATAGAGTATTCTAATAAATTCTGATTCATGTGTGTCTCTCCCAAAAGGTGTGTACAGAAAGGATGATTGTGGTAAACTAAAAAGCAAAGACTCAAATCATACAAGACGCTCCAAGCAAAACACATATCATGTTTAGAATAAAAATATAGCCTCAAGTAAAGTTACCGATAAAAGAAGACGAAAGAGGGGATGCCTTCTGGGGCATCCCCAAGCTTAGGCTTTTGGTTTCCCTTGAATTTTACCTTGGGGTGCCTTGGGAATCCCCAAGCATAGGCTCTTGCCACTCCTTGTTCCATAATCCATCAAATCTTTACCCGAAACTTGAAAACTTCACAACACAAAACTTAAACAGAAAATCTCATGAGCTCCGTTAGTAAAAGAAAACAAACCACCACTTAAGGTACTATAATGAACTCATTATTTATTTATATTGGTGTTAAACCCACTGTATTCCAACTTTTATATGGTTCATACACTCAAATACTAGCCATAGATTCATCAAAATAAGCAAACAACACACGAAAAACAGAACCTGTCAAAAAACAGAACAATATGTAGTAATCTGTAGGTTTAGAATACTTATGGAACCCCAAAAATTCTAAACTAAATTGCTGGACGTGAGGAATTTATCTATTAATCATCTTCAAAAAGAATTAACTACATAGCACTCTCCAGTAAAAAATGGAAGCAAATCTCGTGAGCGCTAAAGTTTCTGTTTTTTACAGCAAGATCGC
The DNA here is from genome assembly GCF_018294505.1 of Triticum aestivum. NCBI lineage: Eukaryota > Viridiplantae > Streptophyta > Magnoliopsida > Poales > Poaceae > Triticum > Triticum aestivum. Next base: position 349,283,154 of record NC_057809.1, on the reverse strand, counting down.
AAAGACCTTCCCCAAGTCTTCCCAAAGGTTCTACTTGGCAAAAACACTAATTAAAAGCATAAAACCACATCTAAACAGAGGCTAGATGAATTATTTATTACTAAACAGAATCAAAAAGCAAGGAACAAAAATAAAATTGGGTTGCCTCCCAACAAGCGCTCTCATTTAACGCCCCTAGCTAGGCATAAAAGCAAAAAATAGATCTAGGTATTGCCATGATAATGATAAGGTAAATCGCGAAAACTCATCTCATACTCTCTACGTTCAGCAGCAAGCTTTCTTTGTGGCAAGCAAAAGTAATCAAAAGGGCTAAATTTGATGGGACAAAAGTCCCCAAGATCAAGCTCGGGAGGTATTGGTTCCTCCTTTGGCCCCTCATATTGCACAACCAATTCATTATTATAAGCATTCTTTTGGCAAAAAGTCATGAGCTTTTGTTCAATGAAAAAACCTAACCCATTGTTCTGGATAGCAAAATTATCATTAAGTTCAGAGATCCTGTTAATAAGAACATCGATAGGAACCTTTTTTTCTAAGGTTTTCATTAAAAGCAACATGATCTAAAGATCATAAACGCATAATGTCTTCTTGATAAAAAGGATTGCTTCTATGGGAGGACGGCCGGCATCCACCCTATAATGTGCAAAAATTTCATTCGCCTCTTTTATTATTAATCTGAACTCATGAGCTAAAAAGATGGTCGCTGCTCCCTTAACATAAGAATGCTCAATATTAGAAAATTCTAGGAAAATCCTTTGTATGGAAGGATGCATATGTAAAAATTGCCTTTCAAGTTCAACTATGAGCAAAGATATAGCATCCGCGAGACTACTAGTTTTATGAAGAATAGACCCGCTCATGGTGGGAAAAGCACCGGCACAAGTAAAGAAATCTTGAATAACTCCCTTCCCAATAATATTACCGCTACTAATCCGAAATTTTTAGTGTGTAAAATAGTAGGATTTTCAAGAGGATCATTGATAGCATCAAAGTTTTCCATATTATTATCTTTATCAACGATAACCTCCCCAATTTCATACATGAAGGCAGCAAGAGGCAAGCAAAAGAAAAAGCGATCAGAAAAAGAGAGCGAATAAAACGGAAAGGGTGAAGTGGGGGAGAGGAAGACGATAGGCAAATGGAAAATAATGTAATGCGAGGGATAAGAGTTTGTGATGGGTACTTGGTATGTCTTGACTTGTGCGTAGATCTCCACGGCAACAGCGCCAGAAATCCTTCTTGCTACCTCTTGAGCACTGTGTTGCTTTTCCCTTGAAGAGGAAAGGGCAATGCAGCAAAGTAGCGTAAGTATTTCCCTCAGTTTTTGAGAACCAAGGTATCAATCCAGTAGGAGAGTACACGCAAGTCCCTCATACCTACACAAACAAATAAGAACCTCGCAACCAACACGATAAAGCGGTTGTCAATCCCTTCACGGCCACTTAAGAGTGAGATTTGATAGAGATAATAATGATAAGATAAATATTTTTGGTATTTTTATGATATAAATTGAAAGTAAAGATTGCATAATAAACGGTGCCAAAAATAACTTGTCGACGGGAGATTAATATAATGGAGAATAGACCAGAGGGCCATAGGTTTCACTAGTGTCTTCTCTCAAGATAGCATAAGTATTACGGTGTGTGAACAAATTACTGTCGAGCAATTGATAGAAAAGAGAATAATTATGAGAATATCTAGGCATGATCATGTATATAGTCATCACGTCCATGAAAAGTAGACCGACTCCTGCGTGCATCTACTACTATTACTCCACACATCGACCGCTATCCCGCATGCATCTAGAGTATTAAGTTCATATAACCGAGTAACGCATTAGGCAAGATAACATGATGTAGAGGGATAAACTCAAGCAATATGATATAAACCCCATCTTTTTATCCTCGATGGCAACAATACAATACGTGCCTTGCTGCGCCTACTGTCACTGGGAAAGGACACCGCAAGATTGAACCCAAAGCTAAGCACTTCTCCCTTTGCAAGAAAGATCAATATAGTAGGCCAAACCAAACTGATAATTCGAAGAGGCTTGCAAAGATAACGAATCATACATAAAATATTTCAGAGAAGAATAAAATATTGTTCATAGATAGACTTGATCATAAACCCACAATTCATCGGATCTCGACAAACACACCGCAAAAAGAGTTACATCGAATAGATCTCCAAGAAGATCGAGGAGAACTTTGTATTGAGATCCAAAGAGAGAGAATAAGCCATCTAGCTAATAGCTATGGACCCGAAGGTCTGAAGTAAACTACTCACACATCATCGGAGGGGCCATGGAGTTGATGTAGAGGCCCTCTATGATCAATGCCCCCTCCGGCGGAGCTCCGGAAAAGGCCCCAAGATGGGATCTCTTGGGTACAGAAGGTTGTGGCGGTGGAAATAGGGTTTCGTGGTGCTCCTGGATGTTTTCGGGGTATATGGATATATATAGGAGGAAGAAGTAGGTTGGTGGAGCCACGAGGGTGGAGGGCACGCCCCCTGCCTCGTGGCCTCCTCATTGATTTCTTGACGTCCACTCCAAGTCCCCTGGATCACGTTTGTACCAAAAACAACTCTCCCAAAGGTTTCATTCCGTTTGGATTCCGTTTGATATTCCTTTTCTGCGAAACACTAAAATAGGCAAAGAAACAGAAATTTGCACTGGGCCTTGGGTTAGTAGGTTAGTCCCAAAAATAATATAAAAGTGTATAAATAAGCCCATAAACATCCAAAACAGGTAATATAATAGCATGGAACAATCAAAAATTATAGATACATTGGAGACGTATCATGCGGTAGCAGTCTAGCATTTGTTTTTAACATCAGAACACTTCTTTTTCATAGAAAATCCCATCGGGGCACATGAACTTTTCTGCTGCCGCCACCTTAGGTTTAGAATTGACTATTTTTTCTGCATTGTTGTAGATCCTCAATTATAGCTCTAGTTTAGAGTGCTATGGATGCTATGCTTCAAAAACACTTATCCTCTTTGGGTTGCCAAATGCATTGTAATAGGTTAATTAAAACAATGATGTGTCATGCCATCGTGCATGCTTTATTTGCATAACACTGCCGATCCATCATGTGAAGATCTTCCACTTATACTGATTGATATCATCAATTATACATACCATGTTTATCAATTTTCCTGCATGTAAACAGATAACAGGTGCCCTGTCGGTTTACCCCAGGGCGGGTCACAATACCCCATATATAAACCACTGATGACTAAATAGTCCATAACTAGGGCCGGTTTATGAAAATCTCATATAATCATAATAAAATAAATATCATACATGTGATATTAGTTTCATACTATCGGCTTATGATACACCGTGTAGTAAGGATCACAGCCCAAAGATGAGAGCACAACACCCTCTTCACTTTATTCATACCACCGGCTTATCATGCCATATGCAGCAAGGGGTAACATCCCAAAGCTTAGAAGCAATACTCCAAGCACATAATCATCATACACTCGTGACTTAAAGTCCAAAGCCAGGCGGGGTTTAACAAAAGTTTGGATAGATTCATATATTAACCATAAGGCAAACATGGCCTTTATCAGTTTTAAACCATGTATCAACACGGTACAAAAGATCAATCTAAAAAATCAGATAAAAACCAGAAAAACAGACAAGGCATTCATAGGCTGCCAAGCCTGCATATCAAGCATTATTCAAGGGCCACGTATCCGCTGAGTTAAACCTTAATTCAAACCCGTAAGCCGGACCTCACATGACCAATCGTCGTTTTAACTTTGACAAACATGGGGTCTTCTTAGAAGATTGATTGTCAAGAGTACAGTGAGTCATTCCAGGATTACCTAGTCGGAGTTGCACGCAAACAAAGGCAGGATAACCTGGATTTTTTGGTGAATACACCTGGTGTCCAAGCCTATTACAAGGTTCAACAAAGCTTTGTTCATTAACAAGGAGCCCCCAAGTAATATTCAATTTCGGACGTATAAGCCGGATCAGTAGGGTAGTCATAGCTATGCTAAATGAGCAGGAAGCCCCCATGTATTTGGTAATCATGGTGTACAAGCCGGATCAAGAGGGTAATCATAGCTATGCTCAATGAGCAGGAAGCCCCGAAGTGGTCATATGAAGTGACAATAAGGACTCATTATTCTTAGAAATGAAACGATAGAGGCCCTGAATTATCAGGGATGCCGGCTTTATTATATTCATCATAATATATACACTGACAAAAGATGTACATCGCAAGAGCCGGTGGCTCATGTGTAATAAGGCTGAAGATGAGCAATATTCCACGGCCGGCGGGTCTCCTCCTCCGACGTGCGTGAGTCCTTGTGGTCTCGAACATCGATAAGGTAGTATGAACCATTATTCAGATTTTTGCTGACCACAAAGGGCCCTTCCCAAGGTGGGGATAGCTTGTGCATGTCAGTTTGATCCTAGATGAGTCAGAGCACCAAATCCCCTTCTTGAAAGGTTCTGGTATTAACCCGGCGGCTATGATAACAACGCAGATCTTGTTGGTAAATTGCCAAAAGAGCCACCGCAAGGTCACGCTCCTCATTCAATAGGTCAAGAGCATCCTGACGTGCTTTTTCATTATCAGCTTCAACATAAGCCACCACACAGGGTGAGTCATGACGGATGTCGCTAGGGAGAACCGCCTCTGCTCTGTAAACCATGAAGAAAGGCGTGTAACCTGTAGATCTGTTGGGGGTAATATTGATACTCCATAGCACTGAAGGCAACTCCTCCACCCAACAACCCGTTGTCCTTTGCAAAGGGACCATAAGCCGGGGGTTTATGCCTCTCAAAATTTCTTGATTGGCTCTTTCAGCTTGGCCATTGGACTGGGGTGAGCCATTGATGACACATCAAGACGAATATGTTCTTGTTGACAGAATTCTTTCATAGAACCTTTAGACAGATTAGTGCCATTATCGGTTATAATGTTGTGAGGGTGGCCAAAATGGAAAATCACCTTTTTGATTAGTTGAACCGTCTTCGCCGCGTCACACTTACTGACCGGCTCTGCCTCAGCCTACTTTGTGAACTTGTCAATCGCCACCAAAAGGTGGGTCTTTTTATCTTTGGATCTTTTAAAAGGTCCAACCATATCTAGCCCCCAGACTACAAACGGCCAAGTAATTGGAATCATCCTCAATTCTTGAGCCGGCACATGAGCTCATCTTGAAAATTTCTAACATCCATCACATTTACTGACCAAATCCTCCGCATCAGTATGAGTCGTTAACCAATAAAACCCATGACGGAAAGCCTTGGCTACAAGAGATTTAGAGCCGGCATGATGAGCACAGTCTCCTTCATGAATCTCTCGTAGGATCTCATGGCCCTCTTCAGGAGAAACACAACATTGAAATGCCCCTAAGACACTGCAATGATGCAACTCTCCATTGAAAATAGTCATTGACTTAGACCGCCGGGTTATCTGCCTAGCTAAAGTTTCATCTTCAGGTAACTCGCCCCGGGTCATATAAGCCAACTATGGAACTGTCCAATCAGGAATAGCATGAAGAGCCGTCACCAATTGTGCCTTCGGGTCAGGAATAGCAAGATCTTCCTCTGTAGGCAATTTGACTGAAGGGTTATGCAAGATATCAAGGAAAACGTTAGGTGGCACTGGCTTACGCTGGGACCCTAACTGACTCAAAGCATTAGCCGCCTCATTCTTCCTGCGATCCACATGTTCCACTTGATAACCTTTGAAATGACCAGCAATAGCATCAACCTCGCGGTGGTAAGCCTCCATGAGTGGGTCCTTAGAATCCCAAGTGCCTGAATCTTGCTGAGCCACCAAATCCGAGTCACCAAAACACATCACCTGGCTTAGATTCATCTCTTTAGCCATCCGAAGACCATGGAGCAAGGCTTCATACTCAGCTGCATTGTTAGTACAAGGGAACATCAACCTTACAACATAACAAAATTTATCACCTCGTGGGGAAGTCAAGACAACTCCAGCCCCTGAGCCCTCCAACTGCCTGGATCCATCAAAGTGAATAGTCCAATATGTGCTATCCGGCTTCTCCTCAGATCTGTAGCTCCATTCAATCATTGATGAAATCCACAAGTGCTTGAGACTTGATAGCCATCCGAGACATATATTTCAAACCATGGGGTCCAAGCTCAATGGCCCATTTAGCTACCCGACCTGTGGCCTCTCTATTCTGAATAATATCCCCTAAAGGAGCAGACTAACCACAGTGATGGGATGACCAAGTAAATATTACTTGAGCTTTCGACTAGCCATGAACACCCCATATACCAGCTTCTGCCAATGCGTATATCTCCGCTTGGATTCAATGAGCACCTCACTGATGTAATAAACCGGCCGCTGAACCAAATATTCCTTGCCTGATTCCTTCCTTTCCACAACAACGGCCACACTGACATCTCGGCTATTGGCAGCCACATATAACAACAATGGCTTTTTATCAATAGGAGCAGCAAGGATCGGTGGCTCAGCTAATTGTTTCTGCAAGGCTTCAAACGCCTGATCAGCAGCATCACTCCAGACAAAGTGATATGTTTTCTTCATCATCTGGTATAGAGGGATAGCTTTTTCTCTCAACCGGCTTATGAACCGGCTTAAGGCCGCAATACAACCCGCCAGACGCTGAACAACATTAATACATGCCGGTTTAGCCAAAGAAGTGATGGCCCTGATTTTCTCTAGTTTAGCCTCGATGCCTCGTTTAGAAACCAAAAAGCCCAAGAGCTTGCCTACTGGTACACCAAATACACATTTGGCCAGGTTAAGCATCATCTTGTAGACCCAGAGATTGTCAAAGGTCTCATTAAAATCTCTCTCAAGGTTTCCTTCTTCCTGGACTTTACAACAATATCGTCCACATAAGCATGAACAGTGCGCCCAATATGATCATGAAGGCAATTTTGAACACACCGCTGGTAAGTCGCCTGGGCACTCTTGAGCCCGAAAGGCATAGACACATAGCATAAGGCTCCAAAGGGAGTGATAAAGGTTGTCTTCCCCTGGTCCTTAACTGCTGTCTTGATCTGATGATACCCAGAATAAGCATCCAAGAAGCTCAAACGCTCACAACCCGCTGTAGCATCAATAATCTGATCAATACGAGGGAGAGCGAAAGGATCAGCCGGACGGGCCTTATTATGGTCTGTGTAATCCACACACATGCGCCAAGTACCATTTTTCTTAAGTACTAGCACCGGGTTAGCCCAACCATTCATGATGAAAAAATTTAACAATGAACCCAACTGCCAAGAGTCGGGCCACTTCTTCTCCAATGGCCTTATGTCTCTCCTCATTAAAGCGACAAAGGAATTGCTTGACTGGTTTAAACTCGGATCAATATTGAGAGTGTGCTCAGCGAGTTCCCTCGGTACACCTGGCATATCTGAAGGTTTCCATGCAAAGATGTCCCGGTTCTCACGGATGAACTCGATGAGCGTGCCTTCCTATTTTGGATCTAGATTGGCATTGATGTTGAACTACTTGGATGAATCGCCAGGAACAAAATCAACCAACTTAGTGTCATCTGCCGACTTAAACTTCAATAGAGGGTCATGCTCGTGGTTGGCTTCTTCAAAGGTGTCATGTCCGCCGGGTCAACATTATCTTTGTAAAACTTCAGCTCTTCTGTTGCACAAATAGACTCCGCATAGGCAGCATCACCCTCTTCACATTCCAAAGCTACCTTCCTGTTCCCATGCACTGTGATGGTACCCTTGTAACCCAGCATCTTGAGCTACAGATAAACATAACAGGGCCTCACGATGAACTTAGCATAAGCCGGCCGCCCAAACAAAGTGCGATAAGGGCTTTTAATCTTAACCACCTCAAAGGTTAATGTCTTAACTCTGGAATCGTGATCATCACCAAAAGCCACTTCCAAAGCTATTGTGCCCACCGGATATGCAGACTTACCAGGAACCACGCCATGAAAAACAGTGTTAGACGGCTTAAGGTCTTTGCGCGTCAAACTCATACGATGAAAATTTTCATAGTAAAGGATATTAATACTGCTGCCTCCATCCATGAGAACTTTACTGAACTTGTAACCTCCAACCTGAGGCGCAACCACCAAAGCTAAGTGACCCGGATTGTAAACCCGGGGCGGGTGATCCTCACGGCTCCAAAGAATGGGATGTTCAGACCATCGCAAGTAGCGGGGAATCACTGGCTCAACTGCGTTCGCCGCCCTTTTATGAATCTTCTGGTCCCGTTTACACAAACTCGTAGTGAACACGTGATACTATCCACTATTCAACTGCTTTGGATTACTTTGATAACCAGATTGCTTTTGTTGATTCTCTTGACCAGACTGCTGATTAAAATCACCTTGATTGCCTTGGCCATGGAAACCAGAGTTTGAACCACCACCACCAAAGCCAGGCCCGTGAAAGACGGATCCTAAACCGCCATTCGGGCCATGATTATTCTGGAAAAAATTGGAATTCCTATACTCCCCCATGATGAAGCAATCCTTCCACATATGATTGGTCGGCTTCTCATGTGTACCATGATTTGGGTAAGGTTGGTTCATCATGGCTTCAAGGTTGAACTTTGGCCCTCCAAACCGGGGCATCTTTCCCTTGCGACGCTGATTATGATTCTGCGTATTGGCGCTGGCCACAAAGTCTAGACTGTTCTCTGCCTTACACTTGCCATTGCCACCATGACCCGTCGTGTTATGCTATTGTCCCTTCACACTAGCACTCTTCTTTCCCTTACCCGCCTTTTCTTCATCAGAGTCGGGGTCCTTGATACTAACAGAATCGGCATATTTGACGAGAGCCGCCATGAGCTCCCCCATGTCATTGCAGTGGTGCTTAAGCCGCCCTAGTTTCTGCTTAAGGGGGAGGAAACGGCAATTCTTCTCCAACATCAGGACTGTTGAACCGGCATTGATACTATCTGATGATTGTATAACAGTTGAGATCTGGTGCACCCAATTGGTTGTTGACTCGCCCTCACCTTGCACACAGGAATCCAAGTCCAGGATCGACAGGGGTTGCTTGCACGCGTCTTTAAAATTTTGGATGAAATGGGCTTTCAACTCTGCCCATGATCTTATGTAGTTAGCGGGCAACCCTTTCAACCAAGTATGAGTCGGCCCATCCAACATCATGGTGAAGTACTTAGCACATGCATCATCATAACATCCAACATCTCCATGGCCATCTCATAACTCTCAATCCAAGCTTCAGGGGGCTCATCTGCTGTGTAATTAGGTACCTTGCGAGGACCCTTGAAATCCTTAGGCAAATGCTCGTTACGCAGAGCCGGTGCTAAACATGGCACACCCAAGGTTCTAGAGGTCACCCCTGCCTCCACAGATGTTGATGGATAAACCGGAGGTTGCTGTTGAGCCGCTAGATGAGTCGCCAGCTCTGCCTCCCGACGTTCCCTACCCTGATTTACCAAAGTCTGAGAATCAATACCGCATGTCGAGTCATGCACACGAGGCTGGTTACGACGCTGTTCACTGCTTGAAACTGCGGGTGATCAATATGCCTTCTATAACTCTGGCTTGGACGAGGGGTTGAGTGAATCCATTCACGACTATACGAATAAGACGCATGTTGAGCCATGGCCGTCTGAAGTTCTCTGGCCCTCCGCATCTCTATCGCAGCTGGAGACTCACCTTCAACTGGAAGATCCACCAATCGTGACACCGCAACAATCATATTATCCAAAGGTTTAGAACAATGACCCGGCGGTGTCAGCACATGCTGAGGCGGAGTCATATCCAAACGAGGAGGATCCATAGCGTGCGGCTGAACCGGCGCTCCAATCACGGGCGCCTCAACCGCCGGGTTCACCATGGGCGGGTTACTGGTCACTGCCCCTGGCATGTTGAAAAGGTTTCTCGCATCATACTCCAGAGTTAAGCGACTCTGGTGTCTTCTTCTCATGACTTCATTTGAAGCATTTTGATCCAAGGTGAGCCAGAAAGAATCTGCCTGAATCTGTTGTGCCTGGGCATCCAAAGCAGCTCGCTCCGTGGCCATCCTAGCATTCTCAATCGCCAGTTGTTCCTTGCCTTGAGTTATCTCATCTCGTAACTTCGCAACATCCACCTTATGTTGTTCCTGAGTCTCCGGGGTCACTTCTACCCCCATCAAGGTCGCCAATGCCTCCAATAACTCCGTCAGAACCTAAACCGGCGGGCGTGCGGAGTCGCTAGCACCAGTCGTCGCTGCAGCCGTTTAGCTGGAGGTCATAGCCGCGGCAGTCACTGAGCCGAACACTGGCTGTGTATTGGCCATGAAGATCGCAAACCTGTTCGGCGGCTCATAGGAGTCCAGAATACTGTCGCCATCGGAACCCCCAAGCCGGTCATCTTGCACTTGATACATTGAATTGGTCTCACTTGTGGACGATTCACCATCAGAGTAGATGGTCTTCTCACCACCAGACACAGATCCTTCCTCCAATTCTGCCCCATGGATGAAACCAACAAAGGCGTGCTTCACGATGGGTTGAACCTGGGTGGGTCGTCCACGCTGAGCCATCTCGATGATGTCGATGCAGGTGTCCGGCTCAGGGCCCGGTTCGCCAATCTTGCCGATGAAGACGTGGATTCTACCGAAGGGAACCCGGTACCCGTGCTCAATTGAGCCGGCCTCGGGGCCCCAGCCAGCATCGTCATTGTAGAGCTTGCCGCGACAACTCTTGCTCATCCGGCCCACAGCGTATCCCTTGATCCCTGGGAAGCTGCCCTTCAAGAACTTGAAACCACTGTGCGCTGGCCCTACGATGGGCGCCAACTGTCGTGGACTTGACACGGAAAATGTCCTAGCGCAAGGACTTAGTCGCGGAGCCATCGCAACTAGGTTAGCTTGAAGGGGTTAAGCCGGACAAAGGACACAGAGAGTTACCCAGGTTCGGCCCCTCTCAGCGAGGTAAAAGCCTACTCCTGCTTTGTGTTGGATTGCAAGGGTTTTGTACCAAGGAGGGAATACGCTTGACCTAGCTCTCGATTGTTGTTACTTTTCCTTAACTCGCCACCGGGTCATCCCTTTATATACATAGTTTCATGCTGGCGGCCTACGGAGTCCCGGCCGGCTCATACACAACGTGTTCGGCTCGGTGACTAACTAATCTTGCCTTACAATACAAGTTATACATGTGTGGCGGTTCATCCTCTTGGGCCTCAAGTCGCCTCTGGGTCTTGGGCCGTTAATGGGCTTGTATGAGCCGCCATCTTCATTGATAAGTCGCCCATGGTATGACCCGGCCCCTCCTGGGCGGTTCATACCCAATAGTTATATCCCCAACACCCCTTAGCTCCCCCCCCCCGTCCGATTCCCCATTCATACTTCATGGGCGCCAAAACTACCTCTCCACCAGCCGCGAATCCCTGGCGTCCTTCGTCCGCGACCCCATCCCACCCATCAACCACCACCCTCCTCCATCATGCCGGAGCCGATACCATGACGTCATCGTCCACCGGAACCGCAATGCCCTCCACGGCTAGTAGTTGAAGCCGAGGCCGAGCTACCTCCAGGACACTGATGTGCACCATACCCGAGCCAGTTCAAGCACACCGTCCTGCGCCTCACCATTGACGCTCCAACGTCGCCACCATCTGCCACACCAGAGTTTTTTCCGCTATGCCATCCTTCGCCGCATCGAATCTGCTTCCCCTCCACCATCAGACGGCCATCGCAACATAGTCAACAATTTGGCCATGGGTTTGTCCAAGGCTCCACCCTCCTCCAAAACATCGGTTCCCCTAGTAAAAAGAAGAACATCACCGCAATATCAGGAGGACACAGCACTGTCAACCGCAGCTGGTACTCCTCTTCCCTTATTCGTGCAAATCTTACGTGTGTGCTTGCACGGTATTCATCCCATAGAAGACACTACACTACTAGGTAAAAGCCTAGCAGTAGCGCGGGTTTTTGGCCTACCAGTAGCGCGGGTGACCATGCTACTGCTACGGCGCTACAGCTGAAGGTTAGAAGTATCATGGGTTTACCCGCGCTACTGCTATATCCACTTAGTAGTAGCACTTTGTGCAAAAGGCGCTACTGGTAATTACTAGTAGCGCGTCTCATTGCCCGCGCTACTGCTATTATTTTGTATTCTATTTCTTTTTTATTTCATGTCATATTCATACACCTTTATACAAGTTTTCATACAGTAGCAATTTACAGATTGTTTTCACATCATAATGAGTTATTACATCACTGGATGAAAGTACCATGGACTAGTTTCAAGTGGATGGAACGGTTCTTTCACCCAATGATATAATAAATATCATCATCATCATATCATTAACAACTTATCATCATAATAAATCATTGTCATATAACACCTCCTCATGATCATCATTTTCATCAATAAGACAACATATAGCAAGTTGGTCACTAGTCATAATCACAACTCCTCGTCATCTCATCAACTCTAACACATTGTAGCACATAATAACACATTGTACCTAGGACCTACTTCTCTCTCATAGGACCTACTACCCTCTCTTGGGTAAAATAGCATAAAACAAGATAGGCCCTGACTCTCCATTATGGAGAATGGAGATTATCATGTCTCCAATTCTTGCGCTTCGCATAATGTTGCATCCAAGTAGCTCCCTATGATTGACCATACATTTTTTTTCCAATCTTTGATTGTCATGTATTCATCGATTTTAAAAATCCGGTATGAATAGGAGTGATTTGTAGGATGACCTGGCCGTAACTTCAAAACATCAAGGCGACCTTTCAGAAACATTAGATGAGGCACACAAGCCTTTAGGATTTTCTGTTGAAAAACATAGTAATAACTTCGTAGTTAGCAATGTAGTTGAGTTTTAGAAGAATTTATGCAAAAGATGCACGGATGTCGTAATAGTAAAAAATCTTACCATGACATCTCCATGGATGTTACCATAGTTCAACACGTGCACTAGTGGCACGATTGACCATAATGTGGAGGAGTTTGATAATAGATACTGTAATTCTCAAGATCAATAATAAATGAGATCAGATGATTTTTCTCCTGATAAGTTAATTCTGAGCCATCGGTGTAGTAGGATCGGTCTACCATCTTCTGCACATTCTTTGAAGAATGAAAATAAGCTATCAATGGAAATAAGCTATCAACTATTTTGAAATAAACAATATAAATTACTTAATAACTATGTTTGAGAAACTCACATAGCGGTAGAATTGGAAGCGTATGAACAAGGACCCAAATGTCCATATTGTCTTGGGCGATGTCAGGATCACCAAGATCCATGGTGAAAAGCATACCCTCATGACAATCGTACGTCTTGCAAAGTGCTTCCCAATTCGGGCAACAAAAATGGGATATGCTCTCAGAATTGTGTAGATTTACATCAAAATCCATACCATGATGGGTCCTTAGGTGAATTTTCTTTGTTGCCATACTTTCATGATCTTCAAAATCCATCCTCTCCAAGACATAGCATCTTGCATGGCATGGGATAAGCTAGTCGAATTGTAAAATATGAAAATTAGACGTTGAAGTAGTAGAAGTCATACTTAATTACGAAAAAACACTTGTCGTTGTTGCATACCATTTCAACATCGAAGGTCTCCTGGAGCTTAATGCTAAAGCGCCGACCTTCGTCCAGGTGAGGCCTGCCGCACAGACCCCGGTCGTCGTTGCACCAGTCGCACTCCCCCGGGAGACTTCCGTCGTCCGATGACAACATTTCCTAGGTTCATAATTCAAATATTAAACTTGTACAATTAAATATATGTACTACAAAAACTAAATTAGATCATTATTATTCATCATGGGTTGACTATTGGTCTGCCGAGTCTTTTCTTGAAAACTCTCAGCTCACGTGGTGTATACATTCAACCGTTGGTGATGATCGCTCCTCTCATATATGGTGGAGACTCTCCCTCACTGATTCCTCTCTGAGATTTGCGACCATCGGTGATGGTCGTTACTCCTCCTTCCCCTAGTGCATAACAAAGGTCTAGCACAAGAAGAAGGAGAAACGACCCCCACGACAACAGTCAGGATTCTTCATCCTCTCTCATATATGGTGGATACACTCCCTCACTGATTTTTCGACCGTCGGTGATGTTCATTATTCCTCCTTCCCCTAGTACATAACAAAGGTCTAGCACAAGGAGAAGAAGGAAAAATGACCCCCACGACAACAGTCGGGATTCTTCTTCTCTCATATATGGTGCAGACTTTCTTCCTCACTCATTTATTGACTATCATGTATGGAGCCTCGAGTGACTTAAAGTCAACCCGAAATGTCGTTTAATTATATTTCTAGAAAATCCAGGCCACTCGATATTTCCTACATATTCTAGCACAAGTCATGCCAAAATTCATGGAAAAATCTGGCATGACCTTTGCTAACAAAGGACATATTGAGCGACCGAAATTTATCGGAATGGAAGTTAATCAACACTCCGGCAAAACATAGGCCACTCGAAGGTGTAACCTGCAAACATGGCTGGCCACTTGGGCAAGCACATATCCTATTTGAGCAACACAAGATATACGTGTTTATATCTACATCATATGAGCATTCAAACTTGATGGTCATTGCATTTCAATGGTTGAAAATATGAACAAAAACATTTCAAAATATCTTATAGGACTCATATTGACATGGAGATTTGGCTAGTCTCACCTTGAGGTTGGAGGGGGTCGATGACGGGGACGACGGCGGGGATGATGGAGGGGCTCCTTGATTTCTGCAAAAAACAAAAACCCTATAAGCTATCAACTAATCAAATGCAAACACCTTGCATAGTGCTCTCCAATTTGAGCTTTCAAAATAGGAGTAGTTCTCTAATTTGAGCATTCAATAAGCAAAACCAAATCATAAAATGAATTAGTATTCAAATTAGCATGCATTCAGTAAGCAAAACTAAATCATCTTTGTGTCTGTAAATCGTCGAATATTATCACTAATAGATCTCGAATAGTATCATACATATAACATCACTAATGCAGCTAAAACCCTAGCGAACAACGGGTATCGGTGCGGGCGGTGGACACCCAAAGACAAGGAACCATCACAAGATCATAGCTCCAGTGAGATCCCTTAAGAACCTGCCAGGTATTGGAGAACCTGCCCTCCAACGCAACCATGTAGCGACGGACGTGCTCGTCCTCCTCGCTAACACGGTAACGTACCACCTCCGCGGGGTCCTCAAGCCTCCGCACCATCACTGGCCCACGCGACCGCCACCAAAGAAGGTTCGGGTCAACGATGGGCTGGCTCCTCACCAAGTTGCGCCCCCTGGAAGGTAGCACCTCCCAGTGCCAGCCCAGCGGAGCCCAGTCCTGGACATGGCCCCTCTGATCAAGTAGGCCTCCTCCACCGAGTCGGCGACGAGGATGCGAGATAGGCATCATCGATGTTGATGCGGGAATAATTTCTTTAACTAAAAAATAACAAGAAATATGACATGTTCAAAATATGACATGTCCACTTCAAAACGAATCAACATAAAACTCTGTTAAATACACCTAAAATTAAACTAGTTCTATTAATTTTCTTACTAAATATAAACTAGTTCTATAGTAAAATATTAATTAGACTAGTTCTATTAATTCAACTAGTTCAACTAAGCACTTACTATAAATAAAAATAAGCTAGTTCTTACTAAAAATAAACTAGTTCAACTAGTTCTATTAATTTTCTTACTAATTCTATTAAACACTTACTAAAAACAGTAAAAACTACATTATACAATAGTAAAAAAAACTACAGTAAAAAATAGAAAAAATAGAGATGGAGGGAGGAGGGAGGAGAGAGGAGGAGGGGGAGGAGGGCAGTGGGATCGGAGGAGGGAGGGGGTGCGAGGAGAGAGGAGGAGGAGGGTGAGGGAGTCCTGGATTAGGGGGTCCTCGGACAGCCAGACTATGTACTTTGGCCGGACTGTTGGACTATGAAGATACAAGATTGAAGACTTTGTCCCGTGTCCGAGTGGGACTCTCCTTTGCGTGGAAGGCAAGCTTGGCAATTCGGATATGTAGATCTCCTCCCATGTAACCGACTCTGTGTAACCCTAGCCCCCTCCGGTATCTATATAAACCGGAGGGTTTATTCCGTAGGACAACAACAATCATAATCATAGGGTAGCTTCTACGGTTTAGCCTCTATGATCTCGTGGTAGATCAACTCTTGTAATACTCATATCATCAAGATCAATCAAGAAGGAAGTAGAGTATTACCTCCATCGAGAGGGCCCAAACCTGGGTAAACATTGTTTCCCTCGCCTCTTGTTACCATCCGCCTTAGATGCACAGTTCGGGACCCCCTACCCGAGATCCGCCGGTTTTGACATGGACATTGGTGCTTTCATTGAGAGTTCCACTGTGTTGTCACCATAAGGCTTGATGGCTCCTTCGATCATCGGCAACGATGCGATCCAAGGTGAGGTTTTTCTCCCCGGACAGATCTTTGTATTCGGCGGCTTCTTACTGCGGGCCAACTCGCTTTGCCATCTGGAGCAGATCGAGAGCTACGCCCCTGGCCATTAGGTCAGGTTTGGAAGCTTGAACTATACTACCGACATCCGCGGAGACTTTATCTTCGACGGATTCGAGCCCATGCCAGGTGCGCCGCACAGTCACGACGAGCATGACTTAGCTCTGCCGTCGGACGGTGTTCGGGAGATCACACATGTGGCTACTCCGGCCCTCAATCTAGAGAAGATCATGTCGTCCGAGGATAGGTGGATGGACCCCACCACGGGGGCCGCACACCCAGCGGCGATAGAGCCAAATACTGACTTCACCTCCTATGAGACCTGTGTTGCCGGACCCTTGGATTCGTCCCCAGCCACAGGCTCCAAACCGCCTGCGTCCGTGCCTATTGAATCTAATTGGGCACCGATCATGGAGTTTACCTCCGCGGATATCTTTCAGCACTCGCCCTTGGGCAATGTGCTAAATTCATTGAGGTCTCTCTCCTTGTCAGGAGACCCTTGGCCGAACTGTGTCCAGCTTGAGTGGGAAGCGGACGACGAAGAAATTCATTCCCCACCCACCACCCACTTAATAGCCACTGTCGACGACTTAACCGACATGCTTGATTTCGGCTCCAAAGACATCGACGGTATGGACGACGATGCAGGAGAAGAATAGGAACCACCACCCACAGGGCGCTGGACAACCACCTCATCATATGATATATACATGGTGGACACCCCCAAAGAAAGCGATGGCAATAAGGCAACGGAGGATAATCCCCTCGAGAAGCAATCTAAGCAACGGCGTCATCAGCGCCGCTCTAAGCCCCGCCATAGCAAAAGCAGCGATACCGGCACAAGAGACAATAACGTTGCGAACTGTGCCGAAGACAAAGACAATCCCCTCCAGCCAGGCTTCGAGCGGGAGGATGGGCAAGCTAGCCCTAAGGGACAGGCGGCAGACGGAGAATCAGAGGATGACAATTACATGCCCCTCTCCGATGATGAGGTGAGCCTCGGCGACGAAGAATTTATTGCGCCTGAGGATCAGCGCTTCAAGCCCCGGCTTATAGCCACAGCAAAAAGCCTGAAGAAAAAGCAACAGCAGCTTCAAGCTGATCAAGATCTGCTGGCGGATAGATGGACCGAGGTGCTGGCAGCCGATGAATACGAACTCGAGCACCCAACCAAAAGTTACCCAAAGCATGGGTTGCTACCCCAATTTGAGGAGGAAGCATTAAAGCCTACACTACCAGCGTATGATGCGGCTGACCGGCCACCTCGTGGCCAAGACAAAGCGGCGTATCAGCCCGAAGTCCAGCCCGCACCCCATCGCCAGTCAAACAAAAACACCAAGGCCTGGGGCAACATGCAGGACTTGCGAGACGTATTGGAAAACAAAGGAGGACATACAAGATCGATCTACGGATCACGGGGGCGCGCCCCAACGCGTGACGACGACCGTCTCACGGCGGATATACTAAAAGCAAATCCGGCCGGGCCGAATATAGCAGGCAAGACTCGTATGAACTGCGTCGTGATATAGCCCGGCACAGAGGTGCCGCACACCCCCTATGCTTCACTGATGAAGTAATGGATCATGAATTCCCAGAAGGTTTTTAACCCGTGAATATCGAATCATATGATGGCGCAACAGACCCCGCGGTATGGATCGAAGATTTCCTCCTCCACATCCACATGGCCCGCGGTGACGATCTACATGCCATCAAGTACCTCCCATTAAAACTCAAAGGACCTGCTCGGCATTGGCTCAATAGCCTGCCGGCAAACTCCATTGGCAGTTGGGAGAATTTGGAGGACACATTCCTTGACAACTTCCAGGGCACTTATGTGCGACCACTGGATGTCGACGACTTGAGTCACATAACCCAACAGCCAGGGGAATCAGCCAGGAAATTCTGGACTCGGTTCCTAACTAAAAAGAACCTAATCGTCGGTTGTCCGGATGCCGAGGCCTTAGCGGCATTTAAGCATAACATCCGCGACGAGTGGCTCGCCCGACACCTCAGCCAAGAAAAGCCGAAGTCCATGGCAGCCCTCACGACACTCATGACCCGCTCTTGTGCGGGCGAGGATAGCTGGCTGGCTCACAGCAACAACACATCAAGAAACCCTGGCAATTTAGATGCCAAAGATAGCAATGGCGGGCCACGTCGCAACAGACACAAACGCCGTAACAATAGGGACAATGCCGAAGACACGACAGTTAATGGCGGATTTAGTGGCTCTAAATACAGTCAGCGGAAAAAGGCGTTCAAAAGAAGCAATCCGGGCCCGTCCAGCTTGGACCGTATACTCGATCGTTCGTGTCAAATTCACGGCACCCTCGATAAACCAGCCAACCACACCAACAGAGAATGCTGGGTGTTCAAACAGGCCGGCAAGTTGAATGCCAAAAACAAGGAAAAGGGGCTGCATAGGGACGACGAGGAGGAGCCCCGACCGCCGAACATAGGAGGACAGAAGAAATTTCCTCCCCAAGTGAAAACGGTAAAGATGATATACACAACCCATATTCCCAAGCGGGAACGGAAGCATGCACTGAGGGATGTCTATGCGATGGAGCCAGTCATCCCAAAGTTCAACCCATGGTCTTCTTGTCCGATCACCTTCGATCGCAGGGACCACCCCACCAGTATCCGTCATGGTGGTTCTGCCACATTGGTCCTTGACCCCATCATTGACGGATTTCACCTCACTCGAGTCCTTATGGACGGTGGCAGCAGCCTGAACTTGCTTTATCAGGATACAGTGCACAAAATGGGTATAGACCCCTCGAGGATCAAACCCACCAAAACCCCCTTCAAAGGTGTCATCCCATGTGTAGACGCATGTTGCACGGGCTCAATAACATTGGAAGTAGTCTTCGGATCTCCGGAGAACTTCCGAAGCGAGGAGTTAATCTTTGATATCGTCCCCTTCCACAGTGGCTATCATGCACTGCTCAGACGAACCGCATTTGCCAGATTCAATGCGGTACCGCATTATGCATACCTCAAGCTCAAAATGCCAGCACCTCGCGGGGTTATAACAGTTAATGGAAACACAGAACGCTCGCTCCACACGGAGGAGCACACTGCAGCCCTCGCAGCAGAATCGCAAAGCAGCCTTATGAGGCAAACTGCCAATTCAGCGAAAAAGACCCCGGACACCTTCAAGCGAGTCCATAGTACCTTGCAAGAGGATCGCCAGGCACGTTTAGAGCTCTCCTAGCAATTAGGCCTCCGTCCTAGTCCCAGTCAAGCGGCAAAATTTGCGCCACGCGTACATAATTACGCACTCAAGATACCATGGGCATAGGCAAAGGCACGACCATGGCACGGCCCACATTGCGGCTCAACCGCTTTAGGACCCGTATACCTTTAATATTTTCTTCCTTTCAGGCCCCTATTCTCTGAAGGCCCTCTCCGATCGTCTGATTATCGGACCCGTCATGGGAAGAAAACACCAAGGAAGCAAGAAGCTTTGGCGTACAAGGGAATCCTCAGGTGGTCTCTGATAACGATCGATATACCTGTTTTGCATACCCACACGCAGCTTGACCTTGGATTGGACATGTCAAATAGTCCTATTTTTACTTATTGCACTACATGTATGCATACGCTTTAACGTATCATTTAAATAACAATGTATAGCATAAGATCATTATTGCATTCCTTTATCTTTTTTTCCTGTCTGCTTACTTACGATAAGTCGCACCGGTACATTCTGATACGACTAGTGCGCGAGGGGCGTCAGTATACCCCATAACATGGCATGAGAAGTCCGAACACTTTCGACAGTGCGGCACCCCGAACTTATAGCATTATATGCATCAGCTCCGAATCATGTCTTGGGTAAATAGTAGGGTTTGCTCGGCTCCCATGTTTTGGTACCTTATGTTTCGCTATATCGGCTAAGGTAGCACCAGGAGAACTACTGCGATTGTGTCCCGGTTCTTCCGGACGAGCACCTCAGTAGAGAAAGCCGAAAACGGACTGTCATGATGTGGCGAGAGCTGGTCGCTATTCGAGAGGTCTCAAATCCTTAAAGATTTTTTCTGCTTCGGGCGAGGAGTCGGCCTTGTCCGATTTAGGCGTACATAGCGCCCCAAGTTTGGCCTTCCGGATACTAGGGGCTTCACCGAAATTTAAAATTGTAGACTTCTATGGCTAAGTGAGAGTGATAAAGCTTTATAGTCTGGTTGCCTGGTTCATTGTGCTGAACACCTCCTTCGAAGGACCCAAAACAGGGATAAAGAGTGATCAGGTTTATCCCGAACACTTCAGTACTAGTTACATGGGGGCAGACGCCGACGACTGGCCAACTCTCAAATTCTATAAACGGCCGCACAGAAGGTAATATTTTAAATCAACAAGCGTTACATAGCACATTCGAATATTATATCCTTAGCACATTCCTCTGCCACAAGGCGAGCACCCTTCAGGACACTGTCATAATACTTTTCGGGGTGGCGATGCTCCTTGCCCTCCGGCGGCCCCTCCTTCACCAGCTTTTTGGCGTCCATCTTCGCCTAGTGCACTTTCGCCTGGGCGAAAGCCCTACGCGCACCCTCAATGCAGACGGACCACTTTATGACTTCAAACCGTGGGCAGGCATTCACAAGCCGCCTTACCAGGCCGAAATAGCTGCCAGGCAGGGGCTCGCCAGGCCACATCCGGACTATGAGGTCCTTCATGGCCAGTTCGGCCGCCTTGTGAAGCTCGACCAGTTGCTTCAACTAGTCGCTCAAGGGCATCGGATGTTCAGTCCCAGTATACTGAGACCAGAACAACCTCTCCGTCGAGCTCCCTTCCTCGGCCCGGTAGAACTCCGCGGAATCCGACACACTGCTGGGTAGATCTGCGAACGCTCTTGGAGAACTCCGAATTCGGGTAAGTAAAAGGAAAGTTTCCTTCACATGCTTGCTTTGCATAATGAATGCCTTACCCGCCGCTATCTTCCTGACCGCCTCAATTTCCTGGAGGACCTTTTGGGCTTCGGCCTTGGCATTTTCTGCGTTCTCGAGGGCCTTCGCAAGCTCGGACCCTTGCATCATACAGTCACGCTCCAAGGACTCGTACTTCTTGAAAAACTCCTGGAGCTCTTGTTGAACCTCGCCGACTCGGGCCTCTTGCTTCTCGCGCTCCTTGGCCGCTTTGCCTTCGGCCTCGGACAGCGCCTTCTTCCGGGTCGCCACTTCGGTCCTGGCCCCTAGCAAAATTCATGACGATCATGTGATGTAACAACCAGTTTCCTTTTTATCAATAAATAGACGAGGTGTAACTTACCTTTGTTCTCTTCGAGCTGCCTCTTGGTAAGGCCGAGCTCTTCCTCGGACCGCTCAAGGTCCCGCTTCAGTGCGGAGACCTCCGTCGTGTGAGCGGCAGCGGCCAGCAGTGAAGCCTGCTTATTCACATAGACATATTCTGATTAGACTCATGTGATTATTATTTGATCCTCTATTTGGCCTTTCTTTCGAACACCAAATAGAGCATTAGTGGCTACTGTCTATGTTGTAACATTTTCTCATAATTTGATTACTTACCTCGAAGCCTGTTAGGAGGCTGGCACAGGCTTCAGTCGGCCTGCTTTTGGCGGACTGAACCTTCATGACCACCGCACTCATGATAGTGCGGTGCTCTTCGTTAATGGAGGCGCCGCGAAGCGCTTCTAGAAAATTGTTTGATGCCCCTAGATGGACAGAGGCCATCGGCACAGACGGCTTGTCCCCCTTAGACTTGCTGCCCCGGCATTAGAGCCCATGGGAGTCTTTTCCCTCGTGCGCCCAGTGTCCGGAATGTCGCCTTGGGGTGCTTCTGGAACTGTCTCCCCTTGGTTCAGTACCCTTTGAGACAACACCTCGATGTCGTCCGTAGGGCAGGGGGGAGGAGGCGTGAGGAGTGAATTGTTGTTCATCTCTGATGAGCCCAAAGACTCATCCGAAGAGGATACGTCGATACGGGCTTTGGATGGGCTGCATGATCATGTTCGGCATGATAAGAAGTAATAAAATAAAACATACCAAGAACTATTATGGTATCCAGATACTTACGACTTTGTTAGGGGCTTGTCCCTGGGTAACCACTCCTCGTCGCTAAAAGTGGCTGCTGTGGAGCAGTACGGAAGGAGAGTCCTTCCCTTCTTGGGCCCTTCGGCTTCCCCTCACGGGGCGGCCTTCCTTTTCTTGTCTCCCCCGGCTGGGGGGAGAACTTTCCTCTTCCTCCTCCTCGTTTTCGTGGGAGGAGGGCGCCTCGGTGTTATCGGACGATGAGTCTGATACGACCTTGCGCCGGAGACCTTTCCTGGTCCCCGTGGCCTTCTTCTTGGCCTTCTTCTCCGGCGCCTCATAGGGCGCCGGAACCAGCATCTCCGTTAAGAGAGCCCTTGTTGGATCCTTGGGCGGTGGGGCCGAACAATCGATCCACTCCGCTGTTGCGACCCATTCCTGTCAAATGGCGTGGAGGCTTAGATCCCCCACATGATTATACTGGGGAAAGAAACGTCTTATGAGATATAAGGAGCTTACCGGATTGGCAGGGCGCTTTGCACTGAGTTCCCGATCCTCGGTAAGGGGAGGAGGTACCTCGGCGGACTTGAACAGCACCCTCCAGATGTCCTGGTGTGTCGTGTCGAAGAGCTCTTGCGATGTCTGGTGCTTAGCCGGGTCGAACTCCCACATATTGAATGCTCGTCTTTGACACGGGAGGATCCGGCGGAAGAGCATGACCTGGACCACGTTGACAAGCTTGATTTTCTTGCTTATCATGTTTTTAACACAGTTCTGGAGTCCGGTCAGCTCCACCGATGAACCCCAGGATAGGCCCTTCTCTTTCCAGGAGGTGAGCCGCGTGGGGATGCCGGATCGAAATTCGGGGGCCGCCACCCAGTTGGTGTCACGCGACTCGGAGATGTAGAACCACCCCGATTACCACCCCTTCACTGTCTCCACATAGGAGCCTTCGAGCCAGATGACGTTGGGCATTTTTCCCACCATGGCACCTCCGCACTCCGCTTGCTGGCCGACCACCACCTTCGGTTTAACATTGAGGGTCTTCAGCCACAGGCCGAAGTGGGGCTTGATGCGGCGGAAGGCCTCGCACACGACGATAAACGCCGAGATGTTGAGGATGAAATTAGGGGCTAGATCGTGGAAGTCCAGCCCGTAGTAGAACATGAGCCCGTGAACAAATGGGTGGAGGGGAAATCCCAGCCCGCGGACGAAATGGGTAAGGAATACAACCCTTTCGTGGGGTTCGGGGGTAGGGACAATCTACCCCGCGTCTGGGAGCCACTGTGCGATATCTGCGGCCAGGTATCCGGCTTCCTGGAGCTTCGTAATGTTCTCCTCCATAACAGAGGAGACCATCCACTTGCCTCCCGCTCTAGACATGTTTGGAGTGGTTTTGTGGAGAAAATGTGAACTTGGGCGTTGGAGCTCGAGTACGCGAGAATGGATGGGCAGGGAAGAAGAAGGCGTGGGTGAAAAGGAGGAGTCCTTGTCCCTTTATAAGGGTGGAAGAAACTATGCGCCTCCCCACCTGCATGGTAAACTCGCTTATTCCCCAAGCGCCGTGATCGATGGCGCCGTTGGGTTACCCACACCTGTATTGATGAGAATCCCGTGATAAGGGGACACGATCTCTGCTTCGACAAGACGTGCCAAGAAAACCGCCTCGCAATATGTGTAGTAGTTGGTTGGGAAAAAACGGTTCATAATGACCGGGCCACGGCAGGACGTCACGTTATGAAAAGTTGTCAGCAGATTAGATTTGTAGAATAATATACTCTCTATGGTGGTATGTGGAATTTGTTTTGCAGAGCCGGACACGATCCTTGTGTTCAAAATCTTCTATGGAGTATTCGGAGAAGGAACCTGCCTTGCAATGCCGAAGACAATCTGCGCGACGGACTCATCGTCATTGAAGCCTGGTTCAGGGGCTACTGAGGGACTCCTAGATTAGGGGGTCCTCGGACAGCCGGACTATATACTTTGGCCAGACTGTTGGACTATGAAGATACAAGATTGAATACTTCGTCTTGTGTCCGGGTGGGACTGTCCTTTGCGTGGAAGGCAAGCTTGGCAATTCGGATATGTAGATCTCCTCCCTTGTAACCGACTCTGTGTAACCCTAGCGCCCTCCGGTGTCTATATAAACCGGAGGGTTTAGTCCATAGGACAACAACAATCATAATCATAGGCTAGCTTCTAGAGTTTAGCCTCTATGATCCCGTGGTAGATCAACTCTTGTAATACTCATATCATCAAGATCAATCAAGCAGGAAGTAGGGTATTACCTCCATCGAGAGGGCCCAAACCTGGGTAAACATTGTGTCCCCCGCCTCTGTTACCATCCGCCTTAGATGCACAGTTCGGGACCCCCTACTCGAGATCCGCCGGTTTTGACACCGACAGAGGGGGCGGTGGGAGGAGGGCTGCCGGCGGAGGAGGGAGGAGGGAGGAGGGGCGGCCGGAGGAGGAGGTAGGAGGGCGCGGTGAGAGGAGGAGGGAAGGATGTAGTACCGCAGTGGAGGAGGAGCAGCGCGGCGGCGGTGGACGACAGTGGTGGCGGACGATGGGGCGTGCGGGGGAGAGTGACTAAGAGGGAGAGTGAGAGGGTCGGACGCATGGGGACGATAAGGTAGGGTTAGTAGTAGCGCAGGTTCGAGAAAAGTGCTACTGCTACGGAGCATAGCAGTAGCGCTGGGTACCAATACGCGTTTCTTCTAAGTGGGGCTAGCCATGTGCGCCCAGTTCAAGTTTAGCAGCAGCGCGTTTTGCTAGTACGTGCTACTGCTAAAGTGATAGCAGTAGTGTCGTTTACTTACACGTGCTACTACTAAGTAGCAGTAGCGCCTCATTTTGTCCAGCGCTTCTTCTAAGATGTTGTGTATAAGGTTTTCCCTAGTAGTGCTAGTTGACCGCTTCTTCCTACACCTTCTTCCTGATACTAGATGTGTAACGCCCTCGATGCGGCTATAGCTCCCACGTGTTGAGGCACGACTTAGAGACATAACCGCATTGAAAGCAATGTCGCAAGTTAGGAAATCATCACGAACATCCCATGTAATAAATAATAAAGGGGAGATACATAGTTGGCTTACACTCGCCACGTCACATCAGAGTACATAAATAACATCCATCAAATAGACACTCATGGCCCGACTACGGCGCCAAAATGGAAAAGAACGCAACATGCGACAAGGCCCTGAATCGAACCCCAACTAGGCACCACTACTGATCATCCAGAAAAGACACGTAGTAACGCTGAGAGTCCTCATCGAACTCCCACTTCAGCTCGTACTCGTCACCTGGAGCGGAAACACCTGGACCTGCATCTGGAGTTATAGTATCTGTGAGCCACAGGGACTCAGCAATCTCGCACCCTCGCGATCAAAACTATTTAAGCTTGCAGGAAGGATAAGGCAAATATATGTGGAGCTGCAGCAAGCGACTAGCATATATGGTGGCTAACTTATACGCAGAAGAGAGCGAGAAGAGGAGGCAAAGCGCGAGCGAGAATCTAAGGGAACAACCTGCGCAAGCATAACTCCAACACCGTGTCCACTTCCCGGACTCCGCCGAGAAGGGGCCATCACGGTAACACACACGGTTGATTCATTTTAATTAAGATTATGTTCAAGTTATCTACAACCGGACATTAACAAATTCCCATCTGCCCATAACCGCGGGCACGGCTTTCGAAAGTTCAAACCCTGCAGGGGAGTCCCAACTTAGCCCATGACAAGCTCTCACGGTCAACGAAGGAATAGACCTCCACCCAAGACACACCGATCAAACTCGGTATCCCGGTACAACAAGACAATTCGACAGGCCAAAACTAAACCAGCAACACCGCCCGAATGTGCCGACAAATCCCGATAGGAGCTGCACATATCTCTTTCTCAGGGCACACTCAGATGAGCGCTCCATACAACTAAAAGCAAACCTCGAGTTTCCCCGAGGGGGCGCTGCACAGGACTCTAGTTCGGACCAACACTCAGAGGAGCACTGGCCCATGGGGGGCTAAATAAAGATGACCCTCGGGCTCCAGAAACCCAAGGGAAGAAAAAGGATAGGTGGCAAATAGTAAAACCAATGTTGGGCATTGCTGGCAAAGCTTTAATCAAGGCAAACTATCAAGGGGTTCCCATTATAGCCCAACCGCGTGAGGGACGCAAAATCCGGGAACATAACACCGATATAACGGAAACTAGGGCGGCAAGAGTGGAACAAAACACTAGGCGAGAGGCCGAGCCTTCCACCCTTTACCAAGTATATAGATGCATTAAGATAACATAGCAATATAATGATATCCCAACAAGTAAATAAATGTTCTAATAAGGAACGGCTCCAATCTTCACCTGCAACTAGCAACGCTATAAGAAGGGGCTGAGCAAAGCGGTAACATAGCCAATCAATGGTTTGCTAGGACATGGTGGGTTAGAGGTTCAACATGGCAATTGGGAGGCTGACAAGCAAAAGGTAGGCATCGTAGCATTGGCATAGCAAGAGCGAGCAAACTAGCATAGCAAAGATAGTAGTGATTTCGAGGGTATGATCATCTTGCCTGCAAAGCTGTCAAAGTTGACTGGATCCTCAAAAGCACACTCAACGGGCTCCTCGGTATCGAACTCGTCTCCCGGCTCTACCCAAACAACACAAACAAACAACAAAGATACAATCAACCACGTGCAAGGACAAATAGAAAGATGCAAAGATGGTATGCTATGCGGGATGCAAATGCGGGATGCAAAATGCAAGACGTGACAGGAAATGCAAGAACCTGGCCTCGACTTGGAAAACCAAGTGTGCCACTGGATAGAGGGGATGAAATCGCTTGAAAACGATATAAAGATCATTGGAATTGGAGCTACGGTTTGGAAATGGCAAGCGTTTTACGAAATGAACCGGTCTGCGATATGCAGTAAGTAGGCATCTAAACGCAATGAAATGAACATGCTACAGCCACCAAACATGACAACAAAAGACATGGCAGTAATGTACTCGAGATGCTTAACAAAACACTAGCACTGAGCCACGGCCAAATCATCCATTATGAGGTTCAAACAAGCATGGCAAAAGCGAATAAGCAAAACAGATTTCAGACTTAGTGAAATTAACACTAGTCTGAAATTTCAGACCACGATGCTCTCTTCGGAGCAGCAAAACAACATGATACAAGAACTGAACATGACAAGTAAGAACATGGCATGGAGCTACTCAACAAGCTTAACGAAAGACCCAAAATGACCTGGGGCCAAAAGGGTTCACAAAATACTCTAACGAGCACACGAACATAGATGAAACACAATCAGTTCTCAGACTTAGTGAAAACTGAGACATGCTGGAATTTAACTCACGAAGGCATGTA
This sequence comes from Triticum aestivum, assembly GCF_018294505.1. Classification (NCBI taxonomy): domain Eukaryota; kingdom Viridiplantae; phylum Streptophyta; class Magnoliopsida; order Poales; family Poaceae; genus Triticum; species Triticum aestivum. Next base: position 349,255,364 of record NC_057809.1, on the reverse strand, counting down.
AACGAGCTCGATGCACTCACCACGGTGCAATACATGGCAAGGCAAGCATACATACAGTAAGAAGACACAAAATTCTAGCTACACATGGCAAGAACAATGGCATAGCATGCATGGATCAACTACAATAGCTCCGGCAAAATCGCAAAAGAGTTAACGATCTGCCCAAATTCACAATGATGCAAAAGTTGAGCTCAATTGACTCAAGCTAGGTTGCACCAAACTAGCAAGTAAAGACATGGATGGATAGAGCATAACAATATTAACAAAAGTCCCTTACTGGTCATCCTCAAAAGAGACACGGATCATTAGGAAACAAGCTGAACATATGGCATCATGAACTAAAAATCCCAGACTTAGTGAAAATCACTAAGTCCCTGAAAACAGATTTCTCAGGTGCCCCTCTTTGCAAGCTTGCACAAGTCACCACACACATCCTAAAAATGCATGGGTTGCACCTCTAGAAAGAAGACAAAATGCTTAACAAATCATCTCAAGGACTCACAGGCATATCATGCACACATTAATCATGGCAAAAATGACAAAAGTCTAGGATGAACTAACGGATCTGACATTTAACTCACGAAGCCTCCTTCTAACAGCATTTTGGGCATCAATATGAATTCAAATGAAAATGATGCAATGGAATGAAATGATGTACTCGTCGAGGCAAACATTTTGATATATTATATGTCCAAAACGGAGCTATGAATATGGAGATATCATCGGTCAAAGTATGCATAAAAAACTAGGGTTTGGGACGAAAGTCAACCGAGATTCAAAATATCTCAGATCTAGGTCCAGATCCGCACGCTGCACGATGCACGTCGGAGTTACTGTAGCAGCTCGCCGGAGATGGAGAAGAGGCCGGGGTGGGCCGGCCGGCGTGGAGGCGGCGGTGGCGGCGCGGCCACCGGAGTCGGCGAGGGGCGGCGGAGAGGCGGCGGTGGTGGCGCGAACGCCGAGGGACAG